>NC_133653.1:156408914-156708914 GCF_009905375.1 Apium graveolens
CAGTAATTTCATAATTTTAAACTTACAAAACTCTATTAAGTTGTTAACAGTACTTACTAGATGAACAGGGAAGTCAAATCCTTATTATGGCTAAATTGCAACAACATAGATATGCAGTATCGATAATATACTTTCACATTAGAATTATTGAGTTTCTCTTGAAAAGAATGTATGCACTGAGCACTATGCCGCTTACAAATTGATTCTCTACGGGGATCCTACCTCAATAATTGAAATAGGCTCACAACTTAGCGACATACTGAGCATTAAATCAAGAGTTCTTTTCCATGAATCAAACTCAACACTGACTAGTTGGGTGTTCACGAACCGAACCGAGTCAAGTTTTAATCAAATAGAGCTGTGCTTTAATTGTTTTTTTTTGACGAACCGAGCCGAATTTTCTTATCAAACAAAAATCGTGTTTGAGCTTGAGTTCGTTAACTAACGAGTCGAACCCGAACTTGTTCGTGAACATAAACGAGCCGAGCCAGAAAAAATTCAGGTCAACCGCTGTTAACAGTGAAAATAACTTATCAAATATTTTTTTTTTGAAACTTTGGTTATATCATTAAAATATATTTATTTTGACATCCATGCGGTTTGGATCAATTAGAAATAATTTTAAATAAGTCGAGACACTACTGGACTAAACACTAGTTACCAGTACTAGTCAAACTAATGTTTGACTGTTAAAATAGCAAAGCAAATAAAATTATTTTGATCTGAAACTTTGGTTATATCAATAAGATATATATTTTATGGCATCCATACGGTTGGATCGATATAAAGTATATTTAAAATAATCGAAACAACAAATCCGAACTAAACACTAGTTAGAGTTATTATTCAAACTAATAGTTGACCGTTAAAATTGGGAAAATCAAATAAAACCGTTTTGATATGAAAAGTTGGTTATATCATTAATATATATTTTATGACATCCATACGGTTGGATCGATGAAAAAATATTTAAAAAAATCTTAACTAAAATATAATTAAACTAAATTAAAAAAATTCAAATCATGTCAAATATATCACATATGGTATGCAAATTGATTGTTGGAAGATAAAAAAAATTATAACTAAGTCAGATTTTTTTTATAAAAAAAAATCATAGCTATATAAAAATATTCTGGATATATTAAAATTTTTTCGAGATTTAACGAGCGAGCTTGAGCCGAGCCGAGCCGAGCTCAAGCCGAACAACCCAAAACTCGGCTCAAGCTCGTTTTGCTTAACGAACACATTTGTCTGTTCAAGTTCGAGTTCGTTAACGAGCCGAGCCGAACGAGTTCTTAACGAGTCGAGCTCAAACTTGTTCATGAACAACTCGGTTTGTGAACAGCCCTACGGCGACTAGCATCTGGTCTTCCCATCTCACACAAGTGTTGTATTCACTGGCTGATGACAGTTTAGACGTATCAGGTCAAGGATGGGAATATTTAGTACTCTGTTATTATGCTATAACACTACACAAAGTGCACAAGGAACAAACAATATTTTTTGACAAGATATAGAAACAAAATGTGTAATATTTCGATATTGAACTAGAGATTTATATCATGGCCAACTGAATATTAACATAATATGTTGAATACCTTAATTAAGCCTGCCAGACAATGTACATCAATACCACGCGGTACTACACCTCTGTTCAGATGGTTTCTAACACTTTCTTCTTCTGTATTCTCTGCATTAATCCGGAAAATTCCTTCTGCCTTCGAGCAAATCACATGTTAGACCACCGTTCAAAATCATATCGTAATCAAACCAACTATAGATCAGTTTTTATTGCGAAGATTGTACCTGAAGGCCCCCCCCTGAATACAAACGCTTTTGCATCGTAAGTAGAATAGTTGGTACACTATTTCCCCTTTGATCATAAGAACACTGCATTGAGTTGGCAGAAACCCCAAAAACACTGACACTGAACCAGAAGACAATTAATTAGCTATATAATTCAGTGAACCAGAATGAAGATCCAAACAAATTGATGACATTCGATATATATTAGCAATGTAAGAATGGCTACATAAAAAAAACTTCCTCAAATTCGATACACTATTTCTTTTAGACAAGTTTTCTATCCACTGAGGAAAAATTAGCTTGCATAATAACATCCAGGAAAGTGGTATTTTAGAATCATCTTTATCTTTATGATATTATTCAAATCATTAAATTTGAATAAGTTTCAACTTTGCAAAACTTAGCTCTGCAAATGCTATATGAGTATCCCCAATTGTGGGAGACGCTTTTTCCAATGCTGGTACAGCCAAAGTGACTAAACATGAGGAACTGTGCTGGAAATTCAACACACCACCATTGTACTGTACGTATTTGACACTATTGGTTTGATAGCACTAGAAGTTATGGAATTCCTTAAAAAGCCCAAAATATCGTGCACACTAATTACATAACACATAGGTCTATGGATGTGGTCTTTAAAAGAATTGGTTTAATAATCTACAAATGGGCAGCAGCTTGTTTGTTGCTCGCTTGACCTCTGCCTCGGTGTAAATATGGAATTAGTTTATAGAACCATTAGTTTCTTTGTTTACACTGCCATGCCAGAAAGTTTGAGAATGATTGCTCTGTAACCAAGTACATATTTTCACATACAAGGCTAAAATCATCTTGCAATTTCTAACCAAGAAGTGCATTAAGTAAACTTGAATGCTTGAATTACAGTGTCACACATGAATTCCATTGATAATATCATTTATAATTTAGTTGAGACATGAGTGAGGACCACTGCTTCTCACGGGAAACTTTCTAACGAATTTAACATACGAAAATTAAGTTTTACCCACTTACCCTACCCACGGATCTTTGTTCCCCACCCAATTCATCTACATACTCACAAGATAAAATTATTGGAAATATAATCTTCGGAAGAGAGCGACTGGTCCAGACCCAAAGAAATAACAAAAAAATTGTCCACTATAGCTTCAACAATTCTGACTCGATATCAGGTAACACAACGGGTTTAACTTTTAGCAAGCAACGAGCCGCGAGCATTTATCTGTCACTAATTCTGCCATTATAGCCAGGAAGGAGTTATACTTATACTACCTTGACATAATCCCCCCCTTGCTTCCCTCATCTAGACGGCAACCATCTGGTTTTGCCAGGGTGTTGATTAAGCATTGTAGCTAACACGTGAGACTAGGAATGTTGCTATGCTGAACTAGTCACAATACAGGAAAAAGGAATTGGTCGACTCTATCAAGAATGAAATCTTTAGTATTACAAACTCACTTTACAGTGTGCTTACTGGTTAGCGAATTCTAAGTGGCATTAAATTTTCCAACCAGTCACCTAGGGCCATTCGATCAAAAGAAGCATCCATTTAATCGATTAAAAGTGACGTGAGAGAGACACTTTTATTGTTATTAAAATTCTACAGCTAGTAGATAGCAGGTACATGGTTCATTTAATTATAGTAATTAATTATTAAGATTCATTTATTGGTATTCTTCTGTACTTCCTAGCATCTCCGAGTACATAACTAAATCACTACCATTTCACCATGAGTAGATTGATGGTTGAATCAGTATAAACCAAAACCATACACAGTATTTCGCTACTAATTATTAGGCCTCTGGAAGAATTACGTACACGGACAGTTTATTCGTGTAGAGTTTCAACAATAAGATTCTTGAATGTTGTTTTCTAAAGATTAATGAAAAAGAAAACGTGAATGAAGGGGGCTAAAGATGCAATTTCAACAAATTCAACAAACAGTTAAAATTACTGTTCACAGACTCACACTACTCCGAATTGACAAATTAGATTGCATCTTGAACATGATAACTAACTTTAGAGATATAAGAGAGACGTAAATCGACGAACCTTGCGCTAGGAACTTTGCGTGGAAGCTGAGGCTGAAGTTCGAGTGGCAAGCCAAGGAAGCATCCATTAAATCGATCAAAAGTGACGTGAGAGACATGGAGAGCATCAGTTGGACATCCAATCTCCATAGAAGAAGAAGAGGAAGAGGAAGAAAAATCATCTTGAGTTGTTTGCACCACACTACAAGTCACCAGCAATGACTTTCGCAAAGCTGAGGCCACAGACGAAAGTATCTGAGGAAGTTGATTATTATTATTGGGAGACCTTTGTTCTTTTTCATTTCCATGACTATAATTCTGGCCTATGAACGGTGTGGTTATAGGATTGTCGAGAAAATAATCGTACTCCTCCTCTTCGTCTTCTTCTTCTTCTTCATTGGTAAGGTAAAGAGAAGGTGTAGGAGACTTTGAAGTGCATTCCAAGTCATGACTAGTGGTGGTACTAATCAACACCCCAACTCCGCAAGATTTGGATCGAAATAATCGTGTCATGACTAATTACATATGATAAACTAGTTTGAATATAATAAAATATAAAAAAACAAAGAAGAAGAGGAAGGAATGGTTTTGGTGAATGTGGAGGTTAAAGATATTGGTGGAGGAGGGTGGTGGTGGTGAAATTCATAATAGAGATATGATGAATGATAGATTAGATGATGGCAACATTTTATCCTTTTTGTATTTTTGCTGTGATGCTGTTACATCTATGTTTTGATATTATATTTTTATCTAGTGTATTAGTTTATGTATATAGCTGGTGATGACAATTACAGAGACGGACAGTACATAGGATTGGCGCCATTTACGAATTTGGAAGTACATGCTACAATCTTCGCACCTTAAGGGGTTGGGAGATGTTGATATTGGGTCCACGGCTTCAACCAACTTTCCAAACCATTCCAGACACAAATATTTTTATCGTTATTATTTAATATTTAGTTGTTTAAATTCGGTCATAGACACCTGCGGTTAGCAACCTTTCCAAACTAAATCAAGACTGAAATGATCGACGACAGAATAAGCAATATTTTGACTATCCAACTCTAATCTTTGTTAACAAAATAACTGGAACTGAATTGTATATTTTAATGTCGTAACAGATAATATTATTTAAAATAATCCGGTGGTTGTGACTACTGCAAGTAAAAAATTTGTGATTGACATTGCTAGTTTGAGCTACAAAAATACTACAATTTTTG
This sequence comes from Apium graveolens, assembly GCF_009905375.1. NCBI lineage: Eukaryota > Viridiplantae > Streptophyta > Magnoliopsida > Apiales > Apiaceae > Apium > Apium graveolens. Next base: position 156,413,965 of record NC_133653.1, read on the forward strand.
ATAATTTTGATGTGGAATCATATGAGTTAGCAATGGGTAGATCATATCAGTTTGATTTGAACTTATATTACAAAAGTATGGTGAGAATAATTAACAATGATGAAGGGTATATTTTGTATCCATGAGAGGATAGGCTTGCCCATAATCCTATTTTTAAACATGTGATGTTTGTTTCTGCAAATATTGGGTATAAAGAAGTTGAATCTGGTTTCAGTTCTAAGTCGGCAATGATTAATAAAAATTTGGTTGGATTAACTCAAGTGTTGTTTTCAAAATTTGTTAGACTTGGTAAAGAGTTTAGGTACAAAGTTCCAATGAGGTTGTTGCCTTTAAAACCACGACCATGGCGAGATATACAACAAGTTGACGTGATTATTATTCTAGAGAACTCGAGATCGAGTTCTTTTGAAGGGGAGGAGTCTAATGTAAGAGGATTTTCGGAACATAATCAAGGGTGTGATGAGTGCGAGAAGACCAAAGGTATGATCACGCTGAGGACTGAATGGTCATGCTATTAAGGATATATGATGGCATGCTCATGCTGCTGGATTGCATGGTCATGCCAAAAGTGAAAAAAACAACAATAGCTTTTTGGTGGCCAGATGAAAGACATTGCATGTTCATGCTCAAAGCTACATGATCATGTCGGTTTATAAGTAATATTTTTTTTAATTATGATTTATTTTTATTTCATTTTGAGATTTTCTATTCCTATATAAACAATTCTATAATGTAACATATGGAAATATTTTATTGAAATCAAAACCCTTAAGAATTTTCTCTTATATCTTTTTTGTGGATTTAATAAACTCTTGTGGATTTAAGTTTTGCCTTGTGGATTCAAGGTATTAATGGATTTCAAGTGTAAGAGTCCTTGCGAGAATTAGCGCTTACTTATCCTACGCTTCCGTGATGCGTCAAACCAGTGTGATCTTTATTAATATATATTTATTTATACATTACTATTATAAGCGAAATATGATTTTATTTGGTCAGTTGATTAACATCTTCCTAAAAAGTATGTTAACACCTTTCAAAATAAAGTTTAAAGAAATATAATTTAATTAAAAATATTAAATCATGTATCTAATATAACTACAAACTCGATGAATTATTATCCAACTGAATTTGTAATCGCACTCAACTTCTTTCTTAGCTTTTTTTTGTAGGAAATCAAATACTTTCAGTAATAATTTTAGTAACTCAAATTATAATATAACAAAATAAATAATAAATCAAGAAAAAAACAATACTAAAAAAATAATACAAAATCATCTGCACACACCACTGCTATTCAAGGCTACCACTTTTTTTATAGGCTAAGCAACCTATAGACTATAGTAGGAGGACTTTTAAAGATTTTAACTATCTAAATTTTGAATTCTTCAATAATATAATACATACAAAATAATACGTAAATATTTCACTTCATTAATCTCAATAATATATAATTTATTATTTTTTATAGTTTATTTTTATAAAATAATAAAATAATAAAAGGTTATAAATGTTATAATCAGTCCGTGCATTGCACGGGGTAAAGTATATAAGACTTAATTGCAGTTAGAGCTGTAAATTGATCAAGACTATCCGGTATCTCGACTTATATCCGTCTCAAAAATATGATACATGTCTCATATCTATTTTATAAATGATCCCAATCTGACGGAAAAATTAAGCCCTGTTGGAATATGTTGTGAACTTGATGATTAGATTAATAAAACACCTTAATAGATTTAACTTAGTGTATTTTGTAGTACTCGACGGATGATCAAATATAGTACCGATGGATGATTCAATATAGTCCCGACGGATGATGATTTGACATACATCGAGTGAGTAGCTTATGTAATAATAAGAAGTGTAGCACATTTCTGCAAATAACTTTGTATAGATTCTGTAGTAGCATATGTGTCATGTTGACTACTGTTAGATATGCAGAATAGGTTGATTAATTGTAAATATGAGATGTCTTGTAATTCTGCATAAGTGAAAAGAAGTCAAGTGTCAAATAGCTACCCGATGGATGATCAACAAAGCTACCCGACGGATGATCAACAAAGCTACCCGACGGATGACAAGCGTGTACCCGACGGATGATCAATTCAAATATCTGTTGACAGTGACAACACAGTCACATGCGTTGGGTGTTTGCAAAAGGAATGTGGCAGCCTGTTTAAGAGGAAATTGAAAACAAAGAAGCATTACCATTTCCATGCAAGTTATGAAGATTTTCAAAGATGGATGTAATAACCCCAAAATTTTGAACTTTTTGTAACCCTTATAAATAGTGTTTTTGCTGATATTGCTGAATAAGAAAACTTTTCATGCCACACTATGTAGGGGTTCTTTTATTGTTATTCTGAGATCGTAATAGTACTCCTTATGATAAATAAGTGTATGCAAAGATCGTTAGAATCCAAATCCGAACACTTTAATTTTTCCCGAAAATCCACCAGATATCGAAAGAATTGAGTATAAGGTAACAGGATAAAAAGGATTTAAATTCAAGGATTGTAAGAGAGGATCATAAAAGGAATATAATGTATTGAAAAAGGTTAAGGGAACCCAAGTAATAAGATCCCGGGTATGATCCCTCAAACGATAAACGAAAATGAAAGTTAAGCGAACCGTATAACAGATCAGCGGTCATTAACCAAGTAATTAGAAGCTAATCAAAGAGATTAGTGGGGATGATGTCATCAAACCAATGAGAAGAGGACAAAGGTGGGAGGGTGACATCACATGGTGACATAAGCATGACCAAAGCAAGTGTGTTGTTGGTTGAATTAGAACCACACAAAAGTTACCATGGTAAAAGGTAAGAAAACAAAACAAAACAAATCAAAATCAACCAACCAACAAATCATTTCACCAAAACACAAAATTAATTCATTTCTTCATCCAAAAAGCTCTCGGATTTTTCTTCTTCTTCAAAGCAAGAAATTCAAAATCTTAGTTCCAAGCTTTGTTAATTAGCAAGGTAATTATCCAAGACTCCTTATGCATAGATATAGCTATCCTATAAGTTTGAGCTCCTAAATCATTCACAATCTCTTCCTAAAAATCATGGAAGAAGATGGTGAATAGTGTTTTTCAAGAACTAAAATTTTTGTTCTTGAGTTTTTGTTTAGATTAAGCTTGGATAAGGACTTTTAAGGGTGATTCCAAGCTAGTTACTTGATTCTCCACTCTTCAAGGAAGGTATAACCCCTCCAAACCCTAACTTTACTTGAGTGTTAGGTTTAGTTATGTTGTTATAGTTCATGAGAGGCTTGTTTGTTGTGAATGTAGAGGATAGTTGGTGTTGTAATGTTTTGGAGTTGTAATTCTTGGAGTATTGATTAATGAACTTAAGTATAGTTTAAATTCATGTTTGAGAATAGTATAAATTGATAATTTTGAGTTGTTGGGGACTGTTATGGTGAAGTATGGATGGAGTTTTGATTGGGTTGTGATTGTGGGTTGATTGTGGGTTGGTTTGGAGTAGAATAAAATTGGTAATCGCGTAAACATAGCCGTCGTAATGTCCGATTTACTTTAGACTGTTTTTGCTCTTAACATTAGGACCCGTGAACTCACTGCTAGGTTTTGACCATTGCCATGATTAGATAGTTCATGTTACGAGCTTCGTTTTGATATGTGGTTCGTTTGATTCCGATGTACGGTTTAGGAGAAACGACCGTTTGAAGTAACGGCGTTTCGCGAACGAACCATTACCCCTCGCCTTACTTTGAAACATAGGTTAAAGACATTAAAGTCTAATTGGAGTATGAAACATTTATGTAAAGTGTAATAGGCAGTTGGTAAGACACTCGCGAAAGAATCGCCTTAAAACTCGTAATGGTTAATTTATTAAAAATGGTGGAGCTGAGGGTACTCGAGCGAGTTAAGAGAATCAGTAAGCGCAAAGCGAGCGTTATAGTCTAAATTGGTTAAAGTATAGATTTATAAGTGACTTTGGTTTAATTCCAACTTATATGTTGTTTATAGGTTACCAGACTCATCTCAAGCCATTTGTAACACCCAGTCGCTCAGGCAAGTTTTCTACCCGTATAACTGTTGTTGTGATGTATATGTGTATATGCATTATCTTGTGATAGATGCATGATTGTTATTAGCAAATTCTTGCGATATATTGGAGCATGTGATATGGTATATATGCATGTCTGTTTCATAATCTTGATATATATTTGTTGGTTCAAATGCTTATAGTTGCATAATACCTATGCTAGAGATAAGCAGTAGTTGCGTATACCCTGAGGATAGGGGACCCAAAGGTGAACCCTTTTCTAAAACCGGGAGTAGATGTTCTCGAATATATGATATATATATATATATTTATATATATATATATTGATATAGTTTTCAAAACTATTAATCGAATAAGGTTTATTCGATAAGTTTATATTATTTAATGAATATTACTTGAATATTAATTCGAGGACTTATGACTCAGTTTATATGATTTAATGAATATTACTTGAATATTCTTTCGAGGACTTATGACTCAGTTTATATTATTTAATGAATATTACTTGAATATTCATTCGAGGACTTATGACTCAGTTTATATTATTTAATGAATATTACTTGAATATTTATTCGAGGACTTATGACTCAGTTTATATTATTTAATGAATATTACTTGAATATTCATTCAAGGACTTATGATTCAGTTTATATTATTTAATGAATATTACTTGAATATTCATTCGAGGACTTATGACTCAGTTTATATTATTTAATGAATATTATTTGAATATTCATTTGAGGACCTATGACTCCGATTATTTACTGAATAATATTCTTTATTTTATTAAAGAATAATGTGTCGATAATCAAACTTACTTTTGATTATTCAAATAAAGATATTACTTTCGTATAAGTATATCTTTGGTTATTTACTATTCATTTCAAGTATAAGTTTTACAACTTCTACTTCAATTATTTTTATAAAGATTATTCTTTATGGGAATGTTATTTAAATAATAATATTCAGATATTTTCTAATATATTGAGACTGATTTACTTTATTATATCAGCATTACTCCAAACACTCTTTAAAGTGTTTTCGAGTCTTTAAAATAATTTTTAAAAGTTAGAGCGGATCCCAAAACTCATTTTTTTATATATTTAAGATCTTCCTTTTAAAGGGGATTTAAATACTCACTCAAAACCGGAGGGATCCGGCTCTGTGATGTATTTTATATTCGCAACAAGGTTGCTGTTTTGGTAAATGAATTGATTACTTACCCAACGTTCGGGAAGTAAGTCCATCTATCGAGTCGGCATAAGCAACATGGGCTCAATGGGCGTCCATGAAAGTGTAAGTGGCTCAGTGGGAGTCCATCAAATGCGTAAGTGGCTGAGTGGCAGTCCAGCATAAGGTCCTATTGCGACCAGGGTGATGACCAGTGGGGAATTCGTCCATCTACTAGTAGAAAAGGTTACTTATTGGTATCTTTGCCTGATCAGCAAGATACCGGGTTTATGCCACAATTCTTTTCCTTTCCAAAAATTCATTGGATGTTACAAACTCTGTTCATACTTTACATGACAGAGGTTTTTAGGAAATGTATAAAGAGATATATATGTGGATATATGTATATCGGGACTTAATGAAGTATATCATAACTTTACTTCATTCAATAATACTTCAAAGATTTAATCTATTCAAATCTTGTCTTGTAGTCTCATCTATGTGATGAACTGTTGAAAGCTCATTATACTTTGAACAGTGGTAGTTCAAGTAGCTTTATAAATGATATAAGTATAGTGAAGTATTTGGTAACTTCATCCCTTGTTTTTGCTTATATCCAGTAAGTAATTATCTTACACTTGATAAAGGACTTTAGTAAGTTATCCATTTAGATACTTGCATTATTGTTTACACTATATATTATCTTGCATGCTGTAATGCTCACTCTTGCTTTATTTCTTCATCACACAACAACGGTTAGGAAAGATGGCCAGACTCAAGCAGACCCAACGTAAGAGCGTGGGAAGCGCCCCGCGCCTTCCTGTTGAGATCATAACTGCTATAGCTGTAGAGGTAGATCTATCTGTAGATCAGACCTTCTACTTTTGGGAATCAATTATGTATAATTATAACTTGTGGCAGATAATGACAATTAATTGTAAACTTATCAAGTAATCATTTTGGGTTGTAATAACTTTTAAATTATGGATTCAAAGACTTGTACTTATTTCAATTTCATCTCTGAGACTATAATGGGTTGTGGTGTGTTAGTGTGGGGTCACAACATGAGGTTATTTATTATTAATTCAGTTAAGTGATATTGTGGAAAGAAAGACCGTGACGACCCGGATCCCTGACCCCGGATCTGGGGGTGTTACAGAAATGGTATCAGAGCTAAGCGTTATAAACCTCAGAGATGATGCGACGATATAATAATAAACTCACAAAGATAATAAGAACTCTTGCCAAGTTCATGGTTGGACTACTTAAAGTAGCGCTGACAGTTAAAACCCTTACGGGAACCCTTATAAGTATCATGATAGTAACTTAGCTCGTTTAATGTGTAGGCACATGAGATAGAGGACCCTGAGATGTTCGAGCGTGAGCATGATGAGGCACTGCTAGATGTCGAGGATCAGGAGGAGCCTGAGATGGAGGAGGATGAGGAGAACCCCTCAGAGGAGTCAGAGACAGAGGTCATTGCTATTTCAGATAAGGAGGACCCGGATGAGGTCCCAGTAGCTGAGGAGCGTGTCGGAGCTATGGTAGTGTACACTGGTACCCCTTTACCCACACTCCCGGTGGTCAGAGCTCCTACCCCTCCACCACTATCTTGGATCCCCTATGATGACAGCTCAGAGACCCATACTTCCGAGCCTAGGCAGACCGAGGAGGCACCCCCAGCGGCTCCGGATTCACCACCTCTCGACCCTGCCCATAGGCAGTCTTTGTTAGCCCACAGCTATGTTCATGATGTACTGAGGACCCGAGTGGCTGTTGCTGAGGCCCGGCTGGATGAGGTCAGGAGGGAGTTGGATGCGGAGAGGGTGGGTAGGCGTACCCGAGCTTATGAGACTAGGGCTGCTATACCCCGATCCTTGAGGAGGGAGCTGACGGGGATAGAGCTCACGTCCCGAGCGAGACTCAGATCGCTCCAGGGGGACAGGCATGGTAGGATCTCCAGGCGGCAGGCCGACTATATCTTCCGTCGTGCGATGGAAAGGGTATGGGAGCTGACCCACTCCGGTGTATGATTCAGGACTGGCGATGGGATAGTCTAGTTGTCTAGTTAGTCGAGGCCTTAGTAAGAGCCAATTTTCCGGGATAGTTGACTTGTATATAGCATCCCTTTTTCTGACTAGACAGATAGACTATTGTGTATCACTTTTGGGACAGATGGCTGTAGCACTGTTGTACTTTTGACCAGATCAAACTATATATTTCTCGCATTATGTATATATTTGTTTCCTTTCAGTTCAGTTCCTTAGTGACGAGATCACTGTTTTTATCATTATTATTACTGCACTTCTTATTAGAACTGTCATAATATAATAGAATTGCGAGATACATTCTCCCCATTATAGAACTGTGCAAGGCACAATGTTGTGTATGATTGTGACCTAACATGGAATTTCCCAAATATTTATCAGTATCATGCCGCCAAGAAAGATTGGAACTAGGGCGAACCCTGGATCTGAGGACCAGGGAAGCCATAACCAGGACGGTAGGAACCAAGAACACAGTGAAGAGGAAGATGAGGATTATGTGGAACAAGATGACTCCCTGTATGAAGAGGAAGAGGAAATATATGATGTTGAGGGATTTGAGATAGAGGCTGAAGAAGGAGAAACTGAGGTTGAGCAACCAGTACCAAACCCAGGCATGGATCCCATGGGCCAGTTTATGCAACTACTAAGGCAGAACTTGGAACGTCAACCCAACCCACCCCCTCAAGGAAATAACAATGCTGTGGCAAACTCTTTCAGGGCTTTTAAGTCCCTTAAGCCCCCTGAGTTCCACGGATCAGCCAACCCAGTTGAGGCAAGGGCATGGCTGAAGGAAATGGAGAAATCCTTTGAGATTTTTGTTACGACCGGCATTTTATGTAATATTATTTGTGAATTTGGTATAATATTAAGTCAAATGAAAATATATTCAATGATTGTACGTTTGTGTGAGTGAAAATTTCTGCAGATTTTTCAAAGTAAGAGTTTATTTAATTTCTTTATTTTTGATTTATAAGGAATATTCTAAGCTTTGGAAAAATCTTCTTTTAAAAGGCATTTTGATCACAAATTTTGAAAATGATTTTATAAAGTCTCTAAAAATACAAGTTATTTTATGGTATAAATTTTATAATTTTTGAACTTGTATTTTATTTTATAAAAATAAATCTTTACAAATTTTATTTGTTATAATTATCAAATTACATGAATAACCTTGCATGCAAACTCTCTTTCTATTCTCTCAAAGGGCAAATAAGACTTTTCCAACCCCACTAACTCATTTGATTATTACCAAATTACTACCTTAGCCTTGCATGCAAAATGGCCTAACTTTAGCCAAGGGACATTTTTGTAAGTTCTCACTTCCACTCATTACTTGTCAACCAAATAGCATAAAACAAACAAATCAAAGTGGAGAGAAGTCATTCATCATTTCACACTCCAACACACCACAAAAATTTCTCTCTTCCCCTCCCTCCCTTTTGCTCTCGGCCGAACCCCATTTCCCCCACTCCCTTCCATTTTTCATTCCATTTCTCATCTTCCCTAGTGTAATTCTTTCACCTACATTTATTTTATATACTTCCCAAGAGTTTTGTGATTTGGAAGATGAAGTTTCATGGTTGCATGTGTAGTTTTGTGTGATCTCCAAAGAGAAACTCTTGATTCTTGTGAATTCAAGAGCTCTCTATGAGATATATTATGTATATGTGCTAACTAAGTATTTTATGGAGATATCATGCTTTAAAATCCTTTGCATGCTACTGAAATCTCATTATAAATTTATGTTTAGCCATGCATGCTAGTTTTAAGACATTAAAATGATGATCAACCATGTTTTGCATGCTATTCTTTTCGAAATCATGTTGTTATCTATAAAATTCGAAATAGATGTGCTTAAATAGATTGTTTCCATGATGAATTTCTTATTAATACTTAAAAGGAGTTATATTTCATAATTATTAAGGATAAGTATTAGGTGCAAGTCGATTTTGCAAGCATTTACAACTTTATGCCTAGCCGAAATCTTGTTATGTGCTTTCCATGAGTTGTATGTTATATATTTAGTTGCATGTTGTTATTTTTAGGCATGGATGATCTCACCCAATGTTATTTTGAGAATAAAGGAGTTAGTTCAGTAGATTACCATGTATAAGTCTTGGTTTAAGTATTGAGTTTTTGTTAGTTGAGTTGTCAAGTCAAAACCTTGGAAAAATGAGAGTTATAGTTTCTGCAGAAAAATCAGTTTAATACCCTGAGGTTTAGAGTGAGTTTTGACCATGTCATTGATGTGCACTTTGAGGCCCAAGCTACCAGAAGTTATTATGGGGAGTATATAATAGGTTTTAGAAGTTGGTTGGAGGTTTGCATGTCATTTGGTTAGGTGCACAAGTAGAATAACAAAATCTGTCCAGCAGGGGACAGTTTTGTTGCAACTTAGAAATAGGGAGATTTGGCCATGTCATGGGTAGGCCCTCATTAGGCCCAATTGGGCCTTAGTTAGAGGGTATGTCAGAGAAGTTTTTCCAACCATAGTTCATAGGATATGAGCTAGAACCATGTGTCACAAGTTAATTCAAGTCAGGGCATTTTCTGCCCAGAAAAACAGGGGAACCTTGGACTTTTAGCTTAGGCCCAAGAAGGCCCAAGCCAGGCCTTTTAGCCAGATCAAGCTTGTGAGATGCCCTTAGGTCAGGAGAGTCTTGTGTAAAAATTTTGAAGAAAAACTTGTAGTTTAAGAGTGTCTAATGCACTCAAGAAACCTTAGTTACCATTCTGAAATTTGCACCAGTGAGCACTTTCACTTATCACATAGTTTTAGAACACTTAGAAGTGAGTATTAGGTCAACCACCATAGTTGTAAGATAGTATAAGGTCAGTAGAGAAAAAGGCACAAGTGAGGGTCAATAGGTTTTGGATAATTTAGGAAAGGCACATTGAGTTAGGAAGCCCAAATTTGAAGACTTTGTTTAGTTAGCGACCAAGTGACTTAAGTGGTGAGTCGAGATCATCCAAGCCTAGTGTGGCATTATGGTGTATATGATGTTATTTGGTATTAATATACGATATGTGATTATGTGGCTACGTGTGTACATTTGAAAATATAATGGTGGATATGAATTAAGTGCGTATAGGCCTAAGTGCCATCCATGTTTAATTTCGGGTTGTAAATAGGTTAAGATGGTAAGAATATATTATAATGAGGATTATTATTATTTATGTAGGATCTCGAGATGAGGGAAAACTTGCCATAAAAGTCGAGTGAAGCTCCAGTTGTTGCTCCTACCAGTCAGACCAGACCAGTCTATCTCAAGGCAAGTGATTCAACTTGACCTTCGTATTTACTGTAAACAGTTCATATATATATCGATGCAATTATCCTGAGTCATTTTGATATATTTAAATCAAGCGTATCTTTTGTTTATCTTTGAGTTACATAGAGATGCCATGAACCCTCGAGTACGTATTGCAAGTAGTTCAAAAGTCTTTCATGATAGTTTAATGCCATGATAAAATAGAGATTTGTTATAATACCTTATTGATCCTTTTGATTATCATGCTATTGATCCCTGAGAAATCTTGATATTGCACCCTGATGCTTTGATTCAACTCTTGAAATAACCTCGATAGAAACTTTATCTTGATACCTAAAAGCCAATCATTTCTTAAATTCATTCATGATTGTTTGATAATCCTATCCTTACCCTAAAAGCTTGATACCCTGTTATATCTTGAGCTGATGATCACTTTCTTTATATTTTAACACCTCTATCCTATTGGAACCAGTGATGCTTATCTTCTTGATGTTCTAATACCTATACCTTGTCTACAACCATTGCTTTAAGCCTAGTTTGGCATTACTCTTTCATATTATCCAATAGCCTTGCTCAATTTCCTTGTCAAAGTTCTTGTTTATGGAAACCTCTCAATTACCCTAATATAGTAAAGTCTAGTGGATCATGGCCCTGAGATTTAGTGTCATATTTCCAATGTTTCAAGTTGATCTATAATCCCTTGATAAAAATGATTACAGTCGAAAGAGATTTTGTCATAAATCGTCATCAGTTTTTAAAATGATTAAAATGTGGATTTTTCAGTCCCAAAGGGGGATAAATGTTTTCTTTGAATGGTGGATCTGGACTGAGACGCGAGTCCTTTCCACACTTATATTAGGCTTAAAAGTTGCCTAGGGATTCCCAATAATGTTTTAGAACCCAGCGAGGTTCGGGATTACTTCGCGGCTGATCACCGGCTGTAATCCGTAGCGTCATAAAATGATTTTGATTAAGAATGATTTTAAAATTGTTTTGATGCAAGCATAATGATGCCAACTCACATAAGTTTTATCTCTCGTTATCATTGATTATGTCTTTCCATTGTCATTCCTAAAGGTATATCTCGATTTATGTTTTGCGTTGTACTATTAGCACTTGTTGAGCTTTTGGCTCACTTCTTGCTTTACCCTTATATTACAGCTAGCAGCTATGGTTAGATTCAAGCAGACTGCCCGTAAGACCTGTGATGCTGATGCTTATGTTCAAGCTCAGGTAGAATAAGTAATAATAGTTGTGTGAGGACTCGGTATTTGTAATCAGATGTAATTGTTGGTAGTGTTGGGCTGTTCCAAACCCTAAACTGTAAGATCTTGGATTTTGGTTGTGTATTCTTCATTAAAAAGATGTAATAGCTATATTTATTTCGCTATTTAAGTTGGGGGTGTGACAGGTTTTGGTATCAGAGCTACGGTTTAGAGTCCCTGGACAGCCCAAATAGGTTATAGGATTTGTGTGTAGGTTATAGATATTATGCGAGAGAGTAGGTTAAGTAAATTATTATTAATACTCCTCTTATTGGTTGTCAGCAAAGGGCGCATTCCTCATCATCCTCTGGGTCGGACGACACTATTGCTTTCTCCGTGTATGCTGAGTTGAGGCGCGAGTTCGACATGCTTCAGGGCAAGTATGACCGACTGATAGACCGACTGAAGAACGTGTATCCGGACAGCCGAAACTACGAAGGGAAGCCCAATGAGCAGATGATTGCGAGACTTGAGACCTTGGTTCAGTACGTCAACACTAAGCTTGAGGAGATGCCAGCACACCGGGACCGTACCAGCCAGTATGTCATTCAGATGGTGGCGGATGAGCTCCAGAGCATTGTGAAGACGCTTCGAGAGGAAAAGACTACCAAGCCCCGTTCAGATGAAGTGGAGCCTTAGTTCTTTCCATTTACCTTTCATGTTGTTGTACTATCAGACTCTATGGAATCCCCAGTTGTTTTCGTCTTTCCTTTAAATAAGCCTGTTATTCCTAGAATCAGACTATGTCCCAATCCTATGTACTGTGACCTTTAAAAATTTCAATAATTATGTGCTATTGTTCCATTTGCTCTCAACTGTTATTTTATGTTTTTATCATCATATCTGCTTAATTTGGAAACTTGACCCCATATGTAAATGAGAATGCCATGCGATACCCTCGAATCATTTTATCATTCATATTTGTTATGACACAACTCTTATTTCAGGATCATGCCTCCCAAAAAGAAGAACCCAACAACCACCTTCACCACAGACCCAAATATTCTTCGACTACTGGAAACCTTGCAACAGCAAACCAATGCTATAGCTCAACAACAACTAACCCTTCAACAACGAATTGAAAACCAAGATAACCGTGAGCCACACCAACCACCTGAACCACCAGTACCACCTAGACAAATTGTCACTTTCAAAGCTTTTCAGAATGTGAATCCACCTGTATTTCATGATACCACTGATCCAGTGATAGCAAACACCTGGATCAAGGAGATGGAAAGGGCTTTTGAGTTGGTACAGTTAGGAGACGATCAGAAGACGCCGTATGCCACTTACTTCTTGAAGGGAGAAGTCATCTATTGGTGGGAATCAGTAAAAGCTATGGAAGTCACTCAGCAGGTTTCTTGGGAGAGATTTAAAAAGTTATTTCTGGACAAGTATTACCCTAAGTACATGCAGAATCAGATGGAGCTAAAATTTCTTGAGTTGAAGCAAGGGAACATGACTGTATTGGAGTATGAGAAGAAGTTCACTGAGTTGTCAAGGTTTGTGACAAAGTATACCAGCACTGAGGAGGAAAAAGCAAAGAAATTTCAGCAAGGATTGGAGCCTTGGATCAGAGATAGGGTGGCTATGTTTGAGCTTGAAACTTATGCGGGAGTAGTATAGAAAGCTGCTCTGATTGAGAATAATGGGATGCAGTCAAGGAAAGAGAGGGATAACAAGAAGAGGAAGGTTCCATTTTATGGAGAAAAGTCTGAAGCTGGAAGTTCGCAAGATCGGAATGTAAAGAGGATTGGTTTCCAGAAGGGCGGAAATTTTCAAAGGAAGGGAAATTTGGGCAAAAGGCAAGAATCAAAAGGGAACAATCAGGCAAGCCAAGGGCAAGTTGGAGAAAACAGGTTCCAGAGGCCAGAATGCAAGCACTGTGGAAGAAGGCACCCCGGAGTATGCAATAAGCCGAGTATGACCTGTTATAGGTGCAATCAGAAGGGACATTTGGCAAACGAGTGCAAGATGCCGAAGCCAGGAGTTACGTGTTACAAGTGTGGGAAGACTGGACACATGGCTAGGGAGTGTAAGGCAACAGGACCAGTCAGAGCTCTGATGAACGTGGCAAGTACCAGTGCAAGCGTGCCAGCTGAGGTATTAGCGTTACCTCCACCACCCGCACCAACCCCGCAAGCAACAACAAGGACATTTGATCTAAAGATGAAAGATGCTGTTCAGAATTCTGAGGTGATAGCAGGTACACTTTTACTCAATAATGTCAAAGCTAAAGTATTGATTGATTCGGGAGCAACAAGATCTTTCATATCAGAATCTTTTGTTGATAAGCTCCAATGTGATAAAACGGTTATGAGTGAGGTAGTAAATGTGGTAATTGCGAACCAAGAGAAGATTCCTGTGAATCAATTTTGTCCAAAATGTGAGATTGATATTTCGGGATATAAGTTCTCAGCCGACTTGATACTCTTCAAGCTGGGAGAGTTTGATATAATTTTAGGAATGGATTGGTTAGGAGAGAATAGCGCTCAGATAAATTGTAAGACCAAGAGAGTGTATTTAAAGACGAAGAGTGGAGAGAAGGTAGTATTTAAGGGGCAGAGGCAAGGGCAACTATTTCTTACAATTATTCAGGCTAAGAAGTTACTTAGAAAAGGTTGTGAGTCGTTCCTAGCATATGTAGTGGATTCAGAGAGAGGCAGCCCCAGCATGGAAGATATTCCTGTAGTTAATGAGTTCCCCGATGTGTTTCCCGACGAACTACCAGGCTTACCACCAGATCGACAAATTGAGTTCGAGATCAACCTTGCTCCAGGCACGGAACCAGTTTCAAAGGCTCCGTATAGGATGGCACCAGCAGAAATGAAAGAGTTGGCGAGCCAGCTACAAGAATTATTGGATAAGGGAGTGATACGACCAAGTACGTCGCCATGGGGAGCACCTGTTCTCTTTGTGAAGAAGAAAGATGGGAGTATGCGTCTATGCATAGATTACCGGGAGTTGAATAAAGTAACGATCAAGAACCGCTACCCGCTACCAAGGATAGATGACCTTTTTGATCAGTTAAAGGGAGCAAAATGCTTTTCGAAGATTGATTTGAGATCGGGATACCATCAATTAAAGATCAAGGAAGAAGATATTCCCAAGACCGCATTTAGGACCAGATATGGGCATTATGAATTCCTAGTAATGCCGTTTGGATTGACCAACGCTCCGGCCGCATTTATGGATCTGATGAATCGAGTATTTAAGAAGTATTTGGATAAATTTGTCGTGGTATTTATTGATGACATCCTTATTTATTCTAAGTCGGAAGAAGAACATATGCAGCACCTCTGGATAGCATTGGAGATACTCCGACAAGAGAAGTTGTATGCCAAGTTTACCAAATGTGAGTTTTGGTTAAAGGAAGTTCAATTTTTGGGGCATGTTATTGGAAATGAGGGAGTTAAAGTGGATCCGGCGAAGATTGAGGCAGTTATGAGTTGGGAGAGGCCAAAGACTCCTACGGAAGTGCGAAGTTTTCTAGGATTGGCCGGATACTATAGAAGATTCGTCAAGGATTTCTCGAAGATCGCCACGCCATTGACCAAGTTAACCAGAAAGAATCAAAAGTTTGAATGGAGTGCAGAATGTGAAAATAGCTTTCAAGAGTTAAAACAGAAGTTGGTAACAGCTCCGGTGTTGGTACTTCCAGATGATCAAGGGAATTTTGTAATATTCAGCGACGCTTCACATAAGGGTTTGGGTTGTGTGTTGATGCAACACAGTAAGGTAATAGCATATGCGTCAAGACAGTTGAAGCCGCACGAGTTAAAGTATCCGACGCATGACTTGGAACTAGCCGCCATAGTGTTCGCACTCAAGATTTGGAGACACTATCTCTATGGAGAGAAGTGTGAAATCTACACGGATCACAAGAGTTTAAAGTACATTTTTACTCAGAAAGAGCTCAATATGAGGCAGAGGAGATGGCTGGAATTGATCAAGGACTATGACTGTTCGATAAATTACCATCCTGGAAAGGCGAACGTAGTGGCCGATGCGCTGAGTCGGAAGGAGAGATTGAATATGATGATAACATCAAAAGAGTTATCTGAAGAAATCGGAAAATTTGAATTGGAACTTTGTGCTTATGGGAAAGTCAAAGAAGTTTGTCGTGCAATGACCTTTCAGCCAACACTAATGGAAAAGATAAAGAAGTGTCAAGAGGAAGTAATGGAAAAAGAGAAAAATCAGTTATCTGGAGAAGAGATTAATACTAAAAGGGATGAGCAAGGAATACTAAGGTTTTCATCCAGAATATGGATTCCTCATGTACCTGAATTAAAGAATAAGATCCTCCATGAAGCCCACCATTCGAAATTTTCAATCCACCCGGGAAGCACCAAGATGTATCAAGACTTAAAGAAGAACTTTTGGTGGCCAAATATGAAGCGAGACGTGGCAGAATGGGTTGCGAAGTGCTATACTTGTCAGAAAGTAAAGGCAGAACATCAACGACCAAGCGGATTAATTCAGCCCCTGAAGATTCCAGAATGGAAATGGGAAAATATCGCTATGGACTTTATAGTAGGACTACCGCGAACAAAATCCGGACATGACGCAATATGGGTTATAATTGATCGTCTTACGAAGTCGGCGCATTTCCTTCCAATAAATGAGAAGTCGTCACTGGACAAGTTGGTTCATCTGTATGTGCACGAAATCGTATTAAGGCATGGAGTACCCGTATCAATAGTTTCAGACAGAGATCCCCGATTTAACTCGAGATTCTGGAAGCAATTCCAGGAATGTCTTGGCACGAAGTTGAATATGAGCACGGCGTATCACCCGCAGACTGATGGTCAGAGCGAAAGGACGATTCAAACAATCGAAGACATGTTGCGCAGTTGTGCAATCGATTTTGCAGGAAGTTGGGACGACCACCTGCCATTGATTGAATTCTCATATAACAACAGCTATCATTCCAGTATCGGCATGCCACCATATGAAGCTTTGTACGGGCGAAAATGTAGATCACCAACAAGTTGGGATGAAGTAGGAGAAGGAAGAATTCTCGGCTCAGAATTGGTACAACAGTTGCATGACTCAGTCAAGTTAATTCAGAAAAGGTTGCTTGCTGCTCAAGATAGACAGAGGAAGTATGCGGATCCAGCGCGTAAGGATGTTCAATTCCAAATTGGCGAAGCTGTGTTGCTAAAGGTGTCACCTAGGAAAGGGTTGATGAGATATGGCAAGAAAGGAAAGTTAGCACCTAGATACATAGGTCCTTTTGAGATTTTGAGTCAAGTAGGAAAGGTGGCCTACGAGTTGGCCTTACCACCTCAGTATCGGCATGTGCATAACGTGTTCCATGTGTCGTTACTTAAGAAATATAATCCTGACACTAGCCATGTGATAGAATATGAACCCGTAGAAATTCAGGCAGACCTGTCATTTGTGGAGCAACCGGTTAAAATACTCGACTGGCAAGTAAAGAGTCTTAGAAATAAGTCAGTAAAGTTAGTAAAAGTACTTTGGAAGAACCCTAAGGTCGAAGAGTCGACT
This sequence comes from Apium graveolens, assembly GCF_009905375.1. Lineage (NCBI taxonomy): Eukaryota > Viridiplantae > Streptophyta > Magnoliopsida > Apiales > Apiaceae > Apium > Apium graveolens. Next base: position 156,431,267 of record NC_133653.1, read on the forward strand.
TGGGAGTTAGAGTCTGATATGCGTTCCCGGTATCCTCATCTGTTCTCTTAGATTCTGGGGACAGAATCCCTTAAGGGGGAGAGGATGTTACGACCGGCATTTTATGTAATATTATTTGTGAATTTGGTATAATATTAAGTCAAATGAAAATATATTCAATGATTGTACGTTTGTGTGAGTGAAAATTTCTGCATTATAAATTTGCTTTGGGTAGTATATGATTTTTCAAAGCAAGAGTTTATTTAATTTCTTTATTTTTGATTTATAAGGAATATTCTAAGCTTTGGAAAAATCTTCTTTTAAAAGGCATTTTGATCACAAATTTTGAAAATGATTTTATAAAGTCTCTAAAAATACAAGTTATTTTATGGTATAAATTTTATAATTTTTGAACTTGTATTTTATTTTATAAAAATAAATCTTTACAAATTTTATTTGTTATAATTATCAAATTACATGAATAACCTTGCATGCAAACTCTCTTTCTATTCTCTCAAAGGGCAAATAAGACTTTTCCAACCCCACTAACTCATTTGATTATTACCAAATTACTACCTTAGCCTTGCATGCAAAATGGCCTAACTTTAGCCAAGGGACATTTTTGTAAGTTCTCACTTCCACTCATTACTTGTCAACCAAATAGCATAAAACAAACAAATCAAAGTGGAGAGAAGTCATTCATCATTTCACACTCCAACACACCACAAAAATTTCTCTCTTCCCCTCCCTCCCTTTTGCTCTCGGCCGAACCCCATTTCCCCCACTCCCTTCCATTTTTCATTCCATTTCTCATCTTCCCTAGTGTAATTCTTTCACCTACATTTATTTTATATACTTCCCAAGAGTTTTGTGATTTGGAAGATGAAGTTTCATGGTTGCATGTGTAGTTTTGTGTGATCTCCAAAGAGAAACTCTTGATTCTTGTGAATTCAAGAGCTCTCTATGAGATATATTATGTATATGTGCTAACTAAGTGTTTTATGGAGATATCATGCTTTAAAATCCTTTGCATGCTACTGAAATCTCATTATAAATTTATGTTTAGCCATGCATGCTAGTTTTAAGACATTAAAATGATGATCAACCATGTTTTGCATGCTATTCTTTTCGAAATCATGTTGTTATCTATAAAATTCGAAATAGATGTGCTTAAATAGATTGTTTCCATGATGAATTTCTTATTAATACTTAAAAGGAGTTATATTTCATAATTATTAAGGATAAGTATTAGGTGCAAGTCGATTTTGCAAGCATTTACAACTTTATGCCTAGCCGAAATCTTGTTATGTGCTTTCCATGAGTTGCATGTTATATATTTAGTTGCATGTTGTTGTTTTTAGGCATGGATGATCTCACCCAATGTTATTTTGAGAATAAAGGAGTTAGTTCAGTAGATTACCATGTATAAGTCTTGGTTTAAGTATTGAGTTTTTGTTAGTTGAGTTGTCAAGTCAAAACCTTGGAAAAATGAGAGTTATAGTTTCTGCAGAAAAATCAGTTTAATACCCTGAGGTTTAGAGTGAGTTTTGACCATGTCATTGATGTGCACTTTGAGGCCCAAGCTACCAGAAGTTAGTATGGGGAGTATATAATAGGTTTTAGGAGTTGGTTGGAGGTTTGCATGTCATTTGGTTAGGTGCACAAGTAGAATAACAAAATCTGTCCAGCAGGGGACAGTTTTGTTGCAACTTAGAAATAGGGAGATTTGGCCATGTCATGGGTAGGCCCTCATTAGGCCCAATTGGGCCTTAGTTAGAGGGTATGTCAGAGAAGTTTTTCCAACCATAGTTCATAGGATATGAGCTAGAACCATGTGTCACAAGTTAATTCAAGTCAGGGCATTTTCTGCCCAGAAAAACAGGGGAACCTTGGACTTTTAGCTTAGGCCCAAGAAGGCCCAAGCCAGGCCTTTGAGCCACATCAAGCTTGTGAGATGCCCTTAGGTCAGGAGAGTCTTGTGTAAAAATTTTGAAGAAAAACTTGTAGTTTAAGAGTGTCTAATGCACTCAAGAAACCTTAGTTACCATTCTGAAATTTGCACCAGTGAGCACTTTCACTTATCACATAGTTTTAGAACACTTAGAAGTGAGTATTAGGTCAACCACCATAGTTGTAAGATAGTATAAGGTCAGTAGAGAAAAAGGCACAAGTGAGGGTCAATAGGTTTTGGATAATTTAGGAAAGGCACATTGAGTTAGGAAGCCCAAATTTGAAGACTTTGTTTAGTTAGCGACCAAGTGACTTAAGTGGTGAGTCGAGATCATCCAAGCCTAGTGTGGCATTATGGTGTATATGATGTTATTTGGTATTAATATACGATATGTGATTATGTGGCTACGTGTGTACATTTGAAAATATAATGGTGGATATGAATTAAGTGCGTATAGGCCTAAGTGCCATCCATGTTTAATTTCGGGTTGTAAATAGGTTAAGATGGTAAGAATATATTATAATGAGGATTATTATTATTTATGTAGGATCTCGAGACGAGGGAAAACTTGCCATAAAAGTCGAGTGAAGCTCCAGTTGTTGCTCCTACCAGTCAGACCAGACCAGTCTATCTCAAGGCAAGTGATTCAACTTGACCTTCGTATTTACTGTAAACAGTTCATATATATATCGATGCAATTATCCTGAGTCATTTTGATATATTTAAATCAAGCGTATCTTTTGTTTATCTTTGAGTTACATAGAGATGCCATGAACCCTCGAGTACGTATTGCAAGTAGTTCAAAAGTCTTTCATGATAGTTTAATGCCATGATAAAATAGAGATTTGTTATAATACCTTATTGATCCTTTTGATTATCATGCTATTGATCCCTGAGAAATCTTGATATTGCACCCTGATGCTTTGATTCAACTCTTGAAATAACCTCGATAGAAACTTTATCTTGATACCTAAAAGCCAATCATTTCTTAAATTCATTCATGATTGTTTGATAACCCTATCCTTACCCTAAAAGCTTGATACCCTGTTATATCTTGAGCTGATGATCACTTTCTTTATATTTTAACACCTCTATCCTATTGGAACCAGTGATGCTTATCTTCTTGATGTTCTAATACCTATACCTTGTCTACAACCATTGCTTTAAGCCTAGTTTGGCATTACTCTTTCATATTATCCAATAGCCTTGCTCAATTTCCTTGTCAAAGTTCTTGTTTATGGAAACCTCTCAATTACCCTAATATAGTAAAGTCTAGTGGATCATGGCCCTGAGATTTAGTGTCATATTTCCAGTGTTTCAAGTTGATCTATAATCCCTTGATAAAAATGATTACAGTCGAAAGAGATTTTGTCATAAATCGGCATCAGTTTTTAAAATGATTAAAATGTGGATTTTTCAGTCCCAAAGGGGGATAAATGTTTTCTTTGAATGGTGGATCTGGACTGAGACGCGAGTCCTTTCCACACTTATATTAGGCTTAAAAGTTGCCTAGGGATTCCCAATAATGTTTTAGAACCCAGCGAGGTTCGGGATTACTTCGCGGCTGATCACCGGCTGTAATCCGTAGCGTCATAAAATGATTTTGATTAAGAATGATTTTAAAATTGTTTTGATGCAAGCAAAATGATGCCAACTCACATAAGTTTTATCTCTCGTTATCATTGATTATGTCTTTCCATTGTCATTCCTAAAGGTATATCTCGATTTATGTTTTGCGTTGTACTATTAGCACTTGTTGAGCTTTTGGCTCACTTCTTGCTTTACCCTTATATTACAGCTAGCAGCTATGGTTAGATTCAAGCAGACTGCCCGTAAGACCTGTGATGCTGATGCTTATGTTCGAGCTCAGGTAGAATAAGTAATAATAGTTGTGTGAGGACTCGGTATTTGTAATCAGATGTAATAGTTGGTAGTGTTGGGCTGTTCCAAACCCTAAACTGTAAGATCTTGGATTTTGGTTGTGTATTCTTCATTAAAAAGATGTAATAGCTATATTTATTTCGCTATTTAAGTTGGGGGTGTGACAGGTTTTGGTATCAGAGCTACGGTTTAGAGTCCCTGGACAGCCCAAATAGGTTATAGGATTTGTGTGTAGGTTATAGATATTATGCGAGAGAGTAGGTTAAGTAAATTATTATTAATACTCCTCTTATTGGTTGTCAGCAAAGGGCGCATTCCTCATCATCCTCTGGGTCGGACGACACTATTGCTTTCTCCGTGTATGCTGAGTTGAGGCGCGAGTTCGACATGCTTCAGGGCAAGTACGACCGACTGATAGACCGACTGAAGAACGTGTATCCGGACAGCCGAAACTACGAAGGGAAGCCCAATGAGCAGATGATTGCGAGACTTGAGACCTTGGTTCAGTACGTCAACACTAAGCTTGAGGAGATGCCAGCACACCGGGACCGTACCAGCCAGTATGTCATTCAGATGGTGGCGGATGAGCTCCAGAGCATTGTGAATACGCTTCGAGAGGAAAAGACTACCAAGCCCCGTTCAGATGAAGTGGAGCCTTAGTTCTTTCCATTTACCTTTCATGTTGTTGTACTATCAGACTCTATGGAATCCCCAGTTGTTTCCGTCTTTCCTTTAAATAAGCCTGTTATTCCTAGAATCAGACTATGTCCCAATCCTATGTACTGTGACCTTTAAAAATTTCAATAATTATGTGCTATTGTTCCATTTGCTCTCAACTGTTATTTTATGTTTTTATCATCATATTTGCTTAATTTGGAAACTTGACCCCATATGTAAATGAGAATGCCATGCGATACCCTCGAATCATTTTATCATTCATATTTGTTATGACACAACTCTTATTTCAGGATCATGCCTCCCAAAAAGAAGAACCCAACAACCACCTTCACCACAGACCCAAATATTCTTCGACTACTGGAAACCTTGCAACAGCAAACCAATGCTATAGCTCAACAACAACTAACCCTTCAACAACGAATTGAAAACCAAGATAACCGTGAGCCACACCAACCACCTGAACCACCAGTACCACCTAGACAAATTATCACTTTCAAAGCTTTTCAGAATGTGAATCCACCTGTATTTCATGATACCACTGATCCAGTGATAGCAAACACCTGGATCAAGGAGATGGAAAGGGCTTTTGAGTTGGTACAGTTAGGAGACGATCAGAAGACGCCGTATGCCACTTACTTCTTGAAGGGAGAAGTCATCTATTGGTGGGAATCAGTAAAAGCTATGGAAGTCACTCAGCAGGTTTCTTGGGAGAGATTTAAAAAGTTATTTCTGGACAAGTATTACCCTAAGTACATGCAGAATCAGATGGAGCTAAAATTTCTTGAGTTGAAGCAAGGGAACATGACTGTATTGGAGTATGAGAAGAAGTTCACTGAGTTGTCAAGGTTTGTGACAAAGTATACCAGCACTGAGGAGGAAAAAGCAAAGAAATTTCAGCAAGGATTGGAGCCTTGGATCAGAGATAGGGTGGCTATGTTTGAGCTTGAAACTTATGCGGGAGTAGTATAGAAAGCTGCTCTGATTGAGAATAATGGGATGCAGTCAAGGAAAGAGAGGGATAACAAGAAGAGGAAGGTTCCATTTTATGGAGAAAAGTCTGAAGCTGGAAGTTCGCAAGATCGGAATGTAAAGAGGATTGGTTTCCAGAAGGGCGGAAATTTTCAAAGGAAGGGAAATTTGGGCAAAAGGCAAGAATCAAAAGCGAACAATCAGGCAAGCCAAGGGCAAGTTGGAGAAAACAGGTTCCAGAGGCTAGAATGCAAGCACTGTGGAAGAAGGCACCCCGGAGTATGCAATAAGCTGAGTATGACCTGTTATAGGTGCAATCAGAAGGGACATTTGGCAAACGAGTGCAAGATGCCGAAGCCAGGAGTTACGTGTTACAAGTGTGGGAAGACTGGACATATGGCTAGGGAGTGTAAGGCAACAGGACCAGTCAGAGCTCTGATGAACGTGGCAAGTACCAGTGCAAGCGTGCCAGCTGAGGTATTGGCGTTACCTCCACCACCCGCACCAACCCCGCAAGCAACAACAAGGACATTTGATCTAAAGATGAAAGATGCTGTTCAGAATTCTGAGGTGATAGCAGGTACACTTTTACTCAATAATGTCAAAGCTAAAGTATTGATTGATTCAGGAGCAACAAGATCTTTCATATCAGAATCTTTTGTTGATAAGCTCCAATGTCATAAAACGGTTATGAGTGAGGTAGTAAATGTGGTAATTGCGAACCAAGAAAAGATTCCTGTGAATCAAATTTTGTCCAAAATGTGAGATTGATATTTCGGGATATAAGTTCTCAGCCGACTTGATACTCTTCAAGCTGGAAGAGTTTGATATAATTTTAGGAATGGATTGGTTAGGAGAGAATAGCGCTCAGATAAATTGTAAGACCAAGAGAGTGTATTTAAAGATGAAGAGTGGAGAGAAGGTAGTATTTAAGGGGCAGAGGCAAGGGCAACTATTTCTTACAATTATTCAGGCTAAGAAGTTACTTAGAAAAGGTTGTGAGTCGTTCCTAGCATATGTAGTGGATTCAGAGAGAGGCAGCCCCAGCATGGAAGATATTCCTGTAGTTAATGAGTTCCCCGATGTGTTTCCCGACGAACTACCAGGCTTACCACCAGATCGACAAATTGAGTTCGAGATCAACCTTGCTCCAGGCACGGAACCAGTTTCAAAGGCTCCGTATAGGATGGCACCAGCAGAAATGAAAGAGTTGGCGAGCCAGCTACAAGAATTATTGGATAAGGGAGTGATACGACCAAGTACGTCGCCATGGGGAGCACCTGTTCTCTTTGTGAAGAAGAAAGATGGGAGTATGCGTCTATGCATAGATTACCGGGAGTTGAATAAAGTAACGATCAAGAACCGCTACCCGCTACCAAGGATAGATGACCTTTTTGATCAGTTAAAGGGAGCAAAATGCTTTTCGAAGATTGATTTGAGATCGGGATACCATCAATTAAAGATCAAGGAAGAAGATATTCCCAAGACCGCATTTAGGACCAAATATGAGCATTATGAATTCCTAGTAATGCCGTTTGGATTGACCAACGCTCCGGCCGTATTTATGGATCTGATGAATCGAGTATTTAAGAAGTATTTGGATAAATTTGTCGTGGTATTTATTGATGACATCCTTATTTATTCTAAGTCGGAAGAAGAACATATGCAGCACCTCTGGATAGTATTGGAGATACTCCGACAAGAGAAGTTGTATGCCAAGTTTACCAAATGTGAGTTTTGGTTAAAGGAAGTTCAATTTTTGGGGAATGTTATTGGAAATGAGGGAGTTAAAGTGGATCCGGCGAAGATTGAGGCAGTTATGAGTTGGGAGAGGCCAAAGACTCCTACGGAAGTGCGAAGTTTTCTAGGATTGGCCGGATACTATAGAAGATTCGTCAAGGATTTCTCGAAGATCGCCACGCCATTGACCAAGTTAACCAGAAAGAATCAAAAGTTTGAATGGAGTGCAGAATGTGAAAATAGCTTTCAAGAGTTAAAACAGAATTTGGTAACAGCTCCGGTGTTGGTACTTCCAGATGATCAAGGGAATTTTGTAATATTCAGCGACACTTCACATAAGGGTTTGGGTTGTGTGTTGATGCAACACAGTAAGGTAATAGCATATGTGTCAAGACAGTTGAAGCCGCACGAGTTAAAGTATCCGACGCATGACTTGGAACTAGCCGCCATAGTGTTCGCACTCAAGATTTGGAGACACTATCTCTATGGAGAGAAGTGTGAAATCTACACGGATCACAAGAGTTTAAAGTACATTTTTACTCAGAAAGAGCTCAATATGAGGCAGAGGAGATGGCTGGAATTGATCAAGGACTATGACTGTTCGATAAATTACCATCCTGGAAAGGCGAACGTAGTGGCCGATGCGCTGAGTCGGAAGGAGAGATTGAATATGATGATAACATCAAAAGAGTTATCTGAAGAAATCAGAAAATTTGAATTGGAACTTTGTGCTTATGGGAAAGTCAAAGAAGTTTATCGTGCAATGACCTTTCAGCCAACACTAATGGAAAAGATAAAGAAGTGTCAAGAGGAAGTAATGGAAAAAAGAGAAAAATCAGTTATCTGGAGAAGAGATTAATACTAAAAGGGATGAGCAAGGAATACTAAGGTTTTTATCCAGAATATGGATTCCTCATGTACCTGAATTAAAGAATAAGATCCTCCATGAAGCCCACCATTCGAAATTTTCAATCCACCCGGGAAGCACCAAGATGTATTAAGACTTAAAGAAGAACTTTTGGTGGCCAAATATGAAGCGAGACGTGGCAGAATGGGTTGCAAAGTGTTATACTTGTCAGAAAGTAAAGGCAGAACATCAACGACCAAGCGGATTAATTCAGCCCCTGAAGATTCCAGAATGGAAATGGGAAAATATCGCTATGGACTTTATAGTAGGACTACCGCGAACAAAATCCGGACATAACGCAATATGGGTTATAATTGATCGTCTTACGAAGTCGGCGCATTTCCTTCCAATAAATGAGAAGTCGTCACTGGACAAGTTGGTTCATCTGTATGTGCACGAAATCGTATTAAGGCATGGAGTACCCGTATCAATAGTTTCAGACAGAGATCCCCGATTTAACTCGAGATTCTGGAAGCAATTCCAGGAATGTCTTGGCACGAAGTTGAATATGAGCACGGCGTATCACCCGCAGACTGATGGTCAGAGCGAAAGGACGATTCAAATAATCGAAGACATGTTGCGCAGTTATGCAATCGATTTTGCAGGAAGTTGGGACGACCACCTGCCATTGATTGAATTCTCATATAACAACAGCTATCATTCCAGTATCGGCATGCCACCATATGAAGCTTTGTACGGGCGAAAATATAGATCACCAACAAGTTGGGATGAAGTAGGAGAAGGAAGAATTCTCGGCTCAGAATTGGTACAACAGTTGCATGACTCAGTCAAGTTAATTCAGAAAAGGTTGCTTGCTGCTCAAGATAGACAGAGGAAGTATGCGGATCCAGCGCGTAAGGATGTTCAATTCCAAATTGGCGAAGCTGTGTTGCTAAAGGTGTCACCTAGGAAAGGGTTGATGAGATATGGCAAGAAAGGAAAGTTAGCACCTAGATATATAGGTCCTTTTGAGATTTTGAGTCAAGTAGGAAAGGTGGCCTACGAGTTGGCCTTACCACCTCAGTATCGGCATGTGCATAACGTGTTCCATGTGTCGTTACTTAAGAAATATAATCCTGACACTAGCCATGTGATAGAATATGAACCCGTAGAAATTCAGGCAGACCTGTCATTTGTGGAGCAACCGGTTAAAATACTCGACTGGCAAGTAAAGAGTCTTAGAAATAAGTCAGTAAAGTTAGTAAAAGTACTTTGGAAGAACCCTAAGGTCGAAGAGTCGACTTGGGAGTTAGAGTCTGATATGCGTTCCCGGTATCCTCATCTGTTCTCTTAGATTCTGGGGACAGAATCCCTTAAGGGGGAGAGGATGTTACGACCGGCATTTTATGTAATATTATTTGTGAATTTGGTATAATATTAAGTCAAATGAAAATATATTCAATGATTGTACGTTTGTGTGAGTGAAAATTTCTGCATTATAAATTTCTGCATGCAAAATGGCCTAACTTTAGCCAAGGGACATTTTTGTAAGTTCTCACTTCCACTCATTACTTGTCAACCAAATAGCATAAAACAAACAAATCAAAGTGGAGAGAAGTCATTCATCATTTCACACTCCAATACACCACAAAAATTTCTCTCTTCCCCTCCCTCCCTTTTGCTCTCGGCCGAACCCCATTTCCCCCACTCCCTTCCATTTTTCATTCCATTTCTCATCTTCCCTAGTGTAATTCTTTCACCTACATTTATTTTATATACTTCCCAAGAGTTTTGTGATTTGGAAGATGAAGTTTCATGGTTGCATGTGTAGTTTTGTGTGATCTCCAAAGAGAAACTCTTGATTCTTGTGAATTCAAGAGCTCTCTATGAGATATATTATGTATATGTGCTAACTAAGTGTTTTATGGAGATATCATGCTTTAAAATCCTTTGCATGCTACTGAAATCTCATTATAAATTTATGTTTAGCCATGCATGCTAGTTTTAAGACATTAAAATGATGATCAACCATGTTTTGCATGCTATTCTTTTCGAAATCATGTTGTTATCTATAAAATTCGAAATAGATGTGCTTAAATAGATTGTTTCCATGATGAATTTCTTATTAATACTTAAAAGGAGTTATATTTCATAATTATTAAGGATAAGTATTAGGTGCAAGTCAATTTTGCAAGCATTTACAACTTTATGCCTAGCCGAAATCTTGTTATGTGCTTTCCATGAGTTGCATGTTATATATTTAGTTGCATGTTGTTGTTTTTAGGCATGGATGATCTCACCCAATGTTATTTTGAGAATAAAGGAGTTAGTTCAGTAGATTACCATGTATAAGTCTTGGTTTAAGTATTGAGTTTTTGTTAGTTGAGTTGTCAAGTCAAAATCTTGGAAAAATGAGAGTTATAGTTTCTGCAGAAAAATCAGTTTAATACCCTGAGGTTTAGAGTGAGTTTTGACCATGTCATTGATGTGCACTTTGAGGCCCAAGCTACCAGAAGTTAGTATGGGGAGTATATAATAGGTTTTAGGAGTTGGTTGGAGGTTTGCATGTCATTTGGTTAGGTGCACAAGTAGAATAACAAAATCTGTCCAGCAGGGGACAGTTTTGTTGCAACTTAGAAATAGGGAGATTTGGCCATGTCATGGGTAGGCCCTCATTAGGCCCAATTGGGCCTTAGTTAGAGGGTATGTCAGAGAAGTTTTTCCAAACATAGTTCATAGGATATGAGCTAGAACCATGTGTCACAAGTTAATTCAAGTCAGGGCATTTTCTGCCCAGAAAAACAGGGGAACCTTGGACTTTTAGCTTAGGCCCAAGAAGGCCCAAGCCAGGCCTTTTAGCCACATCAAGCTTGTGAGATGCCCTTAGGTCAGGAGAGTCTTGTGTAAAAATTTTGAAGAAAAACTTGTAGTTTAAGAGTGTCTAATGCACTCAAGAAACCTTAGTTACCATTCTGAAATTTGCACCAGTGAGCACTTTCACTTATCACATAGTTTTAGAACACTTAGAAGTGAGTATTAGGTCAACCACCATAGTTGTAAGATATTATAAGGTCAGTAGAGAAAAAGGCACAAGTGAGGGTCAATAGGTTTTGGATAATTTAGGAAAGGCACATTGAGTTAGGAAGCCCAAATTTGAAGACTTTGTTTAGTTAGCGACCAAGTGACTTAAGTGGTGAGTCGAGATCATCCAAGCCTAGTGTGGCATTATGGTGTATATGATGTTATTTGGTATTAATATACGATATGTGATTATGTGGCTACGTGTGTACATTTGAAAATATAATGGTGGATATGAATTAAGTGCGTATAGGCCTAAGTGCCATCCATGTTTAATTTCAGGTTGTAAATAGGTTAAGATGGTAAGAATATATTATAATGAGGATTATTATTATTTATGTAGGATCTCGAGACGAGGGAAAACTTGCCATAAAAGTCGAGTGAAGCTCCAGTTGTTGCTCCTACCAGTCAGACCAGACCAGTCTATCTCAAGGCAAGTGATTCAACTTGACCTTCGTATTTACTGTAAACAGTTCATATATATATCGATGCAATTATCCTGAGTCATTTTGATATATTTAAATCAAGCGTATCTTTTGTTTATCTTTGAGTTACATAGAAATGCCATGAACCCTCGAGTACGTATTGCAAGTAGTTCAAAAGTCTTTCATGATAGTTTAATGCCATGATAAAATAGAGATTTGTTATAATACCTTATTGATCCTTTTGATTATCATGCTATTGATCCCGGAGAAATCTTGATATTGCACCCTGATGCTTTGATTCAACTCTTGAAATAACCTCGATAGAAACTTTATCTTGATACCTAAAAGCCAATCATTTCTTAAATTCATTCATGATTGTTTGATAATCCTATCCTTACCCTAAAAGCTTGATACCCTGTTATATCTTGAGCTGATGATCACTTTCTTTATATTTTAACACCTCTATCCTATTGGAACCAGTGATGCTTATCTTCTTGATGTTCTAATACCTATACCTTGTCTACAACCATTGCTTTAAGCCTAGTTTGGCATTACTCTTTCATATTATCCAATAGCCTTGCTCAATTTCCTTGTCAAAGTTCTTGTTTATGGAAACCTCTCAATTACCCTAATATAGTAAAGTCTAGTGGATCATGGCCCTGAGATTTAGTGTCATATTTCCAGTGTTTCAAGTTGATCTATAATCCCTTGATAAAAATGATTACAGTCGAAAGAGATTTTGTCATAAATCGGCATCAGTTTTTAAAATGATTAAAATGTGGATTTTTCAGTCCCAAAGGGGGATAAATGTTTTCTTTGAATGGTGGATCTGGACTGAGACGCGAGTCCTTTCCACACTTATATTAGGCTTAAAAGTTGCCTAGGGATTCCCAATAATGTTTTAGAACCCAGCGAGGTTCGGGATTACTTCGCGGCTGATCACCGGCTGTAATCCGTAGCGTCATAAAATGATTTTGATTAAGAATGATTTTAAAATTGTTTTGATGCAAGCATAATGATGCCAACTCACATAAGTTTTATCTCTCGTTATCATTGATTATGTCTTTCCATTGTCATTCCTAAAGGTATATCTCGATTTATGTTTTGCGTTGTACTATTAGCACTTGTTGAGCTTTTGGCTCACTTCTTGCTTTACCCTTATATTACAGCTAGCAGCTATGGTTAGATTCAAGCAGACTGCCCGTAAGACCTGTGATGCTGATGCTTATGTTCGAGCTCAGGTAGAATAAGTAATAATAGTTGTGTGAGGACTCGGTATTTGTAATCAGATGTAATAGTTGGTAGTGTTGGGCTGTTCCAAACCCTAAACTGTAAGATCTTGGATTTTGGTTGTGTATTCTTCATTAAAAAGATGTAATAGCTATATTTATTTCGCTATTTAAGTTGGGGGTGTGACAATTTTGAGTACCGATGAGGCACAGAAGACTGTATTTGCTACCTACCTTCTTGAAGGAGAGGCCAACTACTGGTGGGAGGCCAAGAAAAATATGGAGACAGATGCTATCATAACCTGGGAGAGGTTCAGTCAGTTGTTTTTGGGAAAGTATTTCCCGAGGTTTATGGAGAACCAGATGGAGCTCAAGTTCTTGGAGCTAAAGCAGAATAACTTATCCGTAGCAGAGTACGAAGCAAAATTTACTGAGTTATCAAGGTTCGTACCGGAGTTTGTGAGCACCGAGGAAAAGAAAGCTAGGAGGTTTCAGCAAGGACTGAAACCGTGGATTCAGAATAGGGTGGCAATCCTTGAGCTTACTGATTATGCCACTCTGGTGCAAAAGGCAACAATTGTAGAAGCCGAAAGTGAACAGATGCAAAAGGAAAGAGAGAAGAAGGGAATAATGAGGAAAAGTATGAGCATGGGTGGAGGTTCCGCAGGAATGAGCTTCCCAACTAGAGTTAATCGAGGAGCAGTGTCCCTACCGGGACGAAAAACTGGGTTTAAGCGGCCATTGAGCGTGAATGTGAGCCAGAGCGGCCAGAAGTCAAGAATGTCCTATTCCAACCAGTCTCGACCCCCATTGCCAGCCTGTAACACTTGTGGAAGGATGCATACTGGGGAGTGTAAAGGAAAGCCAGTAACCTGCTTTAAGTGCGGTCGAGAGGGTCACTATTCAACTAAGTGCCCTTCATCAACCCCTACTGTCATTCCAACCACCACTTGTCATCAGTGTGGACGCCCGGGTCATTGGAAGAGGGAATGCCCAATGAACAAACCAGCAGCTTCAGGAGCCAGCAGGGCTGCCTCCAATAAGCCACCTACTGTGAGGACTTTCAACATGACAGTCCAGGATGCTATGAAAGACTCAGATGTGATAGCAGGTACCCTTTCTCTAAATTCAGTCAGTGCAAACATTCTATTTGATTCGGGAGCAACTAAATCTTTTATATCAAAGGACCTTGCGCGTAAGTTAAGACTTAAGGCTGAACCCTTGATAGAACCCTTACAAGTAGAAATAGCCAATCATGAAATTATTCCTATTAACCAGATTCACCCCGCCTGTGAGTTAGGCATATGGGAGCAATCTTTTAGTGTTGATCTGATTCCTTTTAAATTAGGGGAGTTTGATGTAATTTTGGGAATGGACTGGCTATCTAGCAATGATGCTCAGATAGACTGTAAGGGGAAGAAAGTTAAGTTAAATATCCCAGGAAAGAAAGAAGTTATATTTAGAGGAAAGAGGCAGACGCATAAATTTTTGACTATGGCCCAGGCCAAAAGAATGCTACGAAAAGGAAATGAGGCTTACCTAGCCTATGTGGTGGACACGCAGAAGGAGGTGCCCAACTTACAAGATATTCCGGTAGTCAACGAATTTGAAGACGTATTCCCACAAGACCTTCCGGGATTACCACCCGATAGAGTGATTGAATTTGCTATTGAGCTGGCCCCAGGGACGGCGCCAGTTTCAAAAGCACCTTACCAGTTAGCCCCATTAGAAATGAAGGAATTAGCTACCCAATTGCAGGAACTTTTGGATAAGGGTATGATAAGACCCAGTGTATCTCCGTGGGGAGCACCAGTGTTATTTGTTAAGAAGAAGGATGGGAGCATGAGGCTGTGCATCGACTATCGAGAGTTGAACAAGCTAACCATAAAGAACAGGTACTCGTTACCTAGAATAGACGATCTGTTCGACCAGCTAAAGGATGCTGTTTATTTTTCCAAGATTGACCTGAGAACTGGATATCACCAACTAAAGATTAAGCCCGAAGATATTCCCAAGACAGCGTTCCGTACCAGGTATGGGCACTATGAGTTTTTGGTAATGTCCTTTGGATTAACCACGCCCCAGCGGCTTTCATGGATTTAATGAACAGAGTATTTAAGAAGTACTTGGACAAGTGTGTGATAGTTTTTATCGATGATATTTTAATCTACACAAGGACTGAGGCAGAACATGCAGAGCATTTGAGGATAGCTCTAGGAATATTCAGAGAGGAACAATTATATGCCAAATTCTCGAAGTGTGAATTCTGGCGGAATGAAGTACAGTTTTTAGGACATGTGATCAATAAAGAAGGAGTATTGGTCGACCCCTCCAAGATAGAGGCGGTCTCAAATTGGGAAAGGCCAACCACACCCACAGAGGTAAGGAGTTTCATAGGATTGGCCGGCTACTATCGTAGATTTGTACAGGACTTTGCGAAGATCGCAACCCCTTTGACACGACTTACTCGAAAGACAGAGAAGTTTGAATGGACGGAGAAATGCGAGAACAGTTTTCAGGAATTAAAGAAAAGGTTGGTAACGGCCCCGGTGTTGGCATTGCCCGATGGAAAAGGAGATTTTGTGATATATAGTGACGCGTCGCACAAAGGATTAGGGTGTGTGCTTATGCAGCACGGTAAGGTGATTGCGTATGCATCGAGACAACGAAAGGAATACGAGATTAGATATCCTACTCATGACCTTGAGCTCGCGGCAATAGTTTTTGCCCTAAAAATTTGGAGGCACTACTTGTATGGAGAGAAGTGCGAGATTTTCACAGACCATAAGAGCCTCAAGTACATATTTACGCAGAAAGAGCTCAACATGCGCCAGAGGAGATGGTTAGAGCTAATCAAGGACTATGATTGTGAGATTCTCTATCATCCGGGGAAAGCCAATGTGGTGGCTGATGCCCTTAGTAGAAAGGAAAGACTCAGAATGATAACGACTTCGGAAGAATTGATAAAGGATTTTGAGAGAATGGAAATAGAAGTAAAGGTAACCGGAACCGGAACTGAAAAGCTGTTTGAGATCTCAATGCAGCCAGAGTTATTGGAAAAGATCAGATTGTGCCAAGAGAAAATAATGAATGAAGGCAGAGAGTCAATGACTGGAGAAGAGATCCATACTGAGAAAGATGATAAAGGGATAATGAGGTACTCTTACCGGATTTGGGTTCCGAACGTTCAAGAGCTTAAAGATGAGATTTTGGATGAAAGCCATAGTTCAAGGTATTCCATTCACCCGGGAAGCACCAAGATGTATAGGGATTTGAAGGAATATTACTGGTGGCCCAACATAAAGAGGGACGTAGCAGAATGGGTAAGTAAATGTTTGACTTGCCAAAGAGTAAAGGCAGAGCACCAAAGACCCAGTGGACTTTTACGACCCCTGGAGATTCCCGAATGGAAATGGGAACAAATAGCCATGGATTTTGTTGTCGGTTTACCAAGGACGAAAGCCAACCATGATGCCATATGGGTTATTATAGACCGACTGACAAAGTCAGCTCATTTCATTCCTATCAATGAGAGATACACAGTCAATAGACTGGTGGACATTTACCTTAAGGAAATAGTGACGCGACATGGAGTCCCAGCGTCCATTGTCTCAGACCGAGACCCCAGGTTCAACTCCAGATTTTGGAGGAGCTTTCAAGAATGTGCGGGGACCAAGTTAAATATGAGTACCGCGTACCATCCTCAGACGGATGGGCAGAGTGAAAGGACCATCCAGACACTAGAGGATATGTTGAGAGTCTGTGCAATAGACTTTAAAGGAAGTTGGGATGATCACTTGCCGTTGATCGAGTTTTCTTATAACAATAGCTTTCATGCGAGCATCGGAATGCCGCCTTATGAGGCCCTGTACGGAAGAAGGTGTCGATCTCCCTTATACTGGGATGAAGTAGGAGAGTGGAAGATGCTCGGACCCGAAGTGGTCCAAAGGACCAAAGACATAGTGGATCTCATCAGAGGACGGCTGATAGCAGCTCAAGACAGACATAAGAAATATGCAGACCTAGCCCGAAAGGACAAGGAGTATGGAGTAGGGGACTTAGTACTACTAAAATTATCCCCTTGGAAAGGGTTAATGAGATTCGGAAAGAAAGGAAAACTAAGCCCAAGATATATTGGACCTTTTGAGATACTAAGACAGATTGGGAAGTTGGCTTACGAGCTAGCCTTACCCCCGAACCTACAACAAGTTCATAATGTGTTCCATGTGTCAATGCTAAGGAAGTATCATCGGGATGCCAGACACATAGTGGAGTACGAGCATGTGGATATGCAACCAGATCTGACTTACGTGGAGAAACCAGTAAAGATTATGGATAAGAAGGAGCAGGTGCTTTGAAACAAAGTGATCAAGCTAGTAAGAGTGCTATGGCAGAATCATAATGTGGAAGAATCAAATTGGGAGCAAGAGAGCGCAATGCTAGAAAAGTACCCCCATTTGTTTTCTATTTGATTCTGGGACGGAATCCTTTTAAGGAGGGGATACTGTAATAACCCCAAAATTTTGAACTTTTTGTAACCCTTATGAATAGTGTTTTTGCTGATATTGCTGAATAAGAAAACTTTTCATGCCATACTATGTAGGGGTTCTTTTATTGTTATTCTGAGATCGTAATAGTACTCCTTATGATAAATAAGTATATGTAAAGATCGTCAGAATCCAAATCCGAACACTTTGATTTTTCCCGAAAATCCACCAGATATCGAAAGAATTGAGTATAAGGTAACAGGATAAAAAGGATTTAAATTCAAGGATTGTAAGAGAGGATCATAAAAGGAATATAATGTATTGAGAAAGGTTAAGGGAACCCAAGTAATAAGATCCCGGGTATGATCCCTCAAACGATAAACGAAAACGAAAGTTAAGCGAACCGTATAACAGATCAACGGTCATTAGCCAAGTAATTAGAAGCTAATCAAAGAGATTAGTGGGGATGATGTCATCAAACCAATGAGAAGAGGACAAAGGTGGGAGGGTGACATCACATGGTGACATAAGCATGACCAAAGCAAGTGTGTTGTTGGTTGAATTAGAACCACACAAAAGTTACCATGGTAAAAGGTAAGAAAATAAAACAAAACAAATCAAAATCAACCAACCAACAAATCATTTCACCAAAACACAAAATTATTTCATTTCTTCATCCAAAAAGCTCTCAGCTTTTTCTTCTTCTTCAAAGCAAGAAATTCAAAATCTTAGTTCCAAGCTTTGTTAATTAGCAAGGTAATTATCCAAGACTCCTTATGCATAGATATAGCTATCCTATAAGTTTGAGCTCCTAAATCATTCACAATCTCTCCCTAAAAATCAAGGAAGAAGATGGTGAATAGTGTTTTTCAAGAACTAAAATTTTTGTTCTTGAGTTTTTCTTTAGATTAAGCTTGGATAAAGACTTTTAAGGGTGATTCCAAGCTAGTTACTTGATTCTCCACTCTCCAAGGAAGGTATAACCCCTCAAAACCCTAACTTTACTTGAGTATTAGGTTTAGTTATGTTGTTATAGTTCATGAGAGGCTTGTTTGTTATGAATGTAGAGGATAGTTGGTGTTGTAATGTTTTGGAGTTGTAATTCTTGGAGTATTGATTAATGAACTTAAGTATAGTTTAAATTCATGTTTCAGAATAGTATAAATTGATAATGTTGAGTTTTTGGGGCTGTTATGGTGAAGTATGGATGGATTTTTGATTGGATTGTGATTGTGGGTTGGTTTGGAGTAGAATAAAATTGGTAATCGCGTAAACATAGCCGTCGTAATGTCCGATTTACTTTAGACTGTTTTTGCTCTTAACATTAGGACCCGTGAACTCACTGCTAGGTTTTGACCATTGCCATGATTAGATAGTTCATGTTACGAGCTTCGTTTTGATATATGGTTCGTTTGATTCCGATGTACGGTTTAGGAGAAACGACCGTTTGAAGTAACGGCGTTTCGCGAACGAACCATTACCCCTCGCCTTACTTTGAAACATAGGTTAAAGACCTTAAAGGACTAATTGGAGTATGAAACATTTATTTAAAGTGTAATAGGCAGTTGGTAAGACACTCGCGAAAGAATCGCCTTAAAACTCGTAATGGTTAATTAATTAAAAATGGTGGAGCCGAGTGTACTCGAGCTACTTAAGAGAATCAGTAAGCGCAAAGCGAGCGTTAGAGTCTAAATTGGTTAAAGTATAGATTTATAAGTGACTTTGGTTTAATTCCAACTTATATGTTGTTTATAGGTTACCAGACTCATCCCAAGCCATTTGTAACCCCCAGTCGCTTATGCAAGTTTTCTACCCGTATAACTGTTGTTGTGATGTATATGTGTATATTCATTATCTTGTGATAGATGCATGATTGTTATTAGCAAATTCTTGCGATATATTGGAGCATGTGATATGGTATATATGCATGTCTGTTTCGTAATCTTGATATATATTTGTTGGTTCAAATGCTTATAGTTGCATAATACCTATGCTAGAGATAAGCAGTAGTTGCGTATACCCTGAGGATAGGGGACCCAAAGGTGAACCCTTTTCTAAAACCGGGAGTAGATGTTCCCGAATATATGATATATATATTTATATATATATATATAGTTTTCAAAACTATTAATCGAATAAGGTTTATTCGATAAGTTTATATTATTTAATGAATATTACTTGAATATTCATTCGAGGACTTATGACTCAGTTTATATTATTTAATGAATATTACTTGAATATTCATTCGAGGACTTATGACTTAGTTTATATTATTTAATGAATATTACTTGAATATTCATTCGAGGACTTATGACTCAGTTTATATTATTTAATGAATATTACTTGAATATTCATTCGAGGACTTATGACTCAGTTGATATTATTTAATGAATATTATTTGAATATTCATTTGAGGACCTATGACTCCGATTATTTACTGAATAATATTCTTTATTTTATTAAAGAATAATGTGTCGATAATCAAACTTACTTTTTATTATTCAAATAAAGATATTACTTTCGTATAAGTATATCTTTGGTTATTTACTATTCATTTCAAGTATAAGTTTTACAACTTCTACTTCAATTATTTTTAAAAAGATTATTCTTTATGGGAATGTTATTTAAATAATAATATTCAGATATTTTCTAATATATTGGGACTGATTTACTTTATTAAATCAGCATTACTCCAAACACTCTTTAAAGTGTTTTCGAGTCTTTAAAATGATTTTTAAAAGTTAGAGCGGATCCCAAAACTCATTTTTTTATATATTTAAGATCTTCCTTTTAAAGGGGATTTAAATACTCGCTCAAAACCGGAGGGATCCGGCTCTGTGGTGTATTTTATATTCGCAACAAGGTTGCTGTTTTGATAAATGAATTGATTACTTACGCAACGTTCGGGAAGTAAGTCCATCTATCGAGTCGGCATAAGCAACATGGGCTCAGTGGGCGTCCATGAAAGTGTAAGTGGCTCAGTGGGAGTCCAACAAATGCGTAAGTGGCTGAGTGGCAGCCCAACATAAGGTCCTATTGCGACCAGGGTGATGACCAGTGGGGAATTCGTCCATCTACTAGTAGAAAAGGTTACTTATTGGTATCTTTGCCTGATCAGCAAGATACCGGGTTTATGCCACAATTCTTTTCCTTTCCAAAAATTCATTGGATGTTACAAACTCTGTTCATACTTTACATGACAGAGGTTTTCAGGAAATGTATAAAGAGATATATATGTGGATATATATATCGGGACTTAATGAAGTATATCATAACTTCACTTCATTCAATAATACTTCAAAGATTTAATCTATTCAAATCTTGTCTTGTAGTCTCATCTATGTGATGAACTGTTGAAAGCTCATTATACTTTGAACAGTGGTAGTTCAAGTAGCTTTATAAATGATATAAGTATAGTGAAGTATTTGGTAACTTCATCCCTTATTTTTGCTTACATCCAGTAAGTAATTATCTTACACTTGATAAAGGATTTTAGTAAGTTATCCATTTAGATACTTGCATTATTGTTTACACTATATATTATCTTGCGAGCTGTAATGCTCACTCTTGCTTTATTTCTTCATCACACAACAACAGTTAGGAAAGATGGCCAGACTCAAGCAGACCCAGCGCAAGAGCGTGGGAAGCGCCCCGCGCCTTCCCGTTGAGATCATAGCTGCTATAGCTGCAGAGGTAGATCTATCTGTAGATCAGACCTTCTACTTTTGGGAATCAATTATGTATAATTATAACTTGTGGCAGATAATGACAATTAATTGTAAACTTATCAAGTAATCATTTTGGGTTGTAATAACTTTTAAATTGTGGATTCAAAGACTTGTACTTATTTCAATTTCATCTCTGAGACTATAACGGGTTGTGGTGTGTTAGTGTGGGGTCACAGCATGAGGTTATTTATTATTAATTCAGTTAAGTGATATTGTGGAAAGAAAGACCGTGACGACCCGGATCCCTGACCCCGGATCTGGGGGTGTTACACTGGAACAGAGTAGTGAAGCAGCATAGAGTTTGACTTGATAAGTTTTGTTTTATTATCCTGTCTTATTACCATGTAAACTTGGTGATATATAAACCAGGTGTAGCTAGTGGAACAACTAACTATGTAAACACTTTTAGAAGAGAAATAGAAAAGGCTGTAACTGTTAAGAATTTCTTTGTAGTTTGTTTGTTCACTTGTAGACAGTAGGTGGCCAATGAAAAGAATGCAGCAGTTCTGAGCCAATTTGAGCTTCACAGAGTTCTCAAATTGATATATATATATATACATATATATATATATCTGGTGGATACTTTCAAATCCACCAGAAAGTTTTAAAGACTTGTGTTTTTATTACTTTGTGTTTGATTTACTTAACTTGTTATTCTGCACTTTGCAAATCAAAACACTTATATATATACATTGAGTTAGAACATCTTTTGTAATTCAGAAAAAGTTACTAGAATTACATTCAAGCCCCCTTCTAAAATTCTTGTTGTATTGTTAGGGAATAACAATTGGTATCAGAGCAAGCTCTTGAAGTACAAAGAGTTTAAAGATCACAACAAAACAACAAGATGAACAAGAAGGATGTTGGAGTGAAGATTCCAAATCTGGACAAAAACAATTATCACCACTGGAAGGTGAAGATGCACCTACATCTTCTTTCTCAAGATGAGGCCTATGTGGATTGCATAGAGAGAGGTCCTCATGTGCCAATGAGAGCTACAACGGGCAATGAACCATCCGTTCCCAAGCCTAGGCATGAATGGTCAGATCCTGATATTGAGCAAGTCAGGAAAGACAAGAAGGCCATGAATATATTATTCAATAGAGTTGATGGTGATATGTTTGATAACATCATTAACTACAAAACTGCCAAGGAAGTTTGGGACACAATTCAGATTATCTGTGATGGTACTGAGCAAGTAAGGGAGAATAAGATGCAACTGCTAATTCAGCAATATGAGCATTTTCATTGTGAAGAGAGTGAGTCTCTCACTGTCATTTTTAGTAGATTTCAAAAACTACTAAATGCTCTGAAGTTGCATGGAAGAGTCTATCAGACAAAAGACTCCAATCTCAAGTTCCTTAGATCTCTTTCAAAGGAGTGGAAACCAATGACAATCTCACTGAGAAGTTCTCAGGATTACAAGGAGTTTACCTTGGAGAGACTGTATGGCATCGTGAAAACTTATGAGCTTGAAATAGAGCAAGATGAGAGGATGGAGAAAGGAAGGAAGAAAGGAGGGTCCATAGCACTGGTTGCTGAGTTGGAAAAGGAGAAGGAGGTGAATGTGGAAGCTGTTGAGTCTACTTCAAGGGTCTGTGAAAACAAGGGTAAGGGGCTGGTAGCTGAAACTGAAGATCATTTGAGCCAAGATGATATGGATGATATTGATGAACATCTTGCATTTCTTTCCAGAAGATTTTCCAAGCTCAAGTTCAAGAAGAACTTTGGAGGAGCTAAGCCAAGTAGAAACATGGTGGATAAATCAAAATTCAAATGTTTGAAATATGGCTTGGCAGGGCATTTTGCCAGTGAGTGTAGAAAGTCAGATTCCAGCAAAAACAAGTTTGAGCCTGTGGATTATAAACAAAAGTATTTTGAGTTGCTCAAGCAAAAGGAAAGGGCTTTCATTACACAAGAAAATGACTGGGCAGCAGATGGACTGGATGAGGATGAAGATGTCAGCTATGTCAATCTAGCCCTAATGGCCAAGTCTGATGAAACATAAACAAGCTCTTCAAGTAATCAGGTAATCACCACTAACCTAGCACATTTATCTAAAGCTGAGTGTAATGATGCAATTAATGACATGTTTACAGAATTACATCATTTACGTGTTACACTTAAGTCCCTCACTAAGGAAAATGCTAAAATCAAAGAAAACAATCTGTTTTTAAGTGAGAGGAACAATGTGCTAGAGTCTCAGTTTATTGAATTTGAGAAATTGAGAATTGAGTGTAAGATTGCTAAGGATAAATTAACCGAGTTCTTGAAGAAAGAAGAGTTTTGAAGAAGCAACTTGAACGAGAACAAGAGGTGATTAAGGCATGGAAATCATCCAGAGATGTTCATGCTCAAATCACTAAAGTTCAAGGTATTGAGTCCTTTTGTGATGCAGCCTGGAAAAAGAGTAAGGAAAAGCCAGAATCCAATTTGGTTGAAGGATTGCTAACAGATGTAGACTCGATGGATGATGAAAGTCATCCGTCGGATAATCAAAAGGATTATCCGTCGAGTGACATAAATCCTCATCCGTCGGCTGTGAGCAAACCTGTGAGCAAAGCCAAACTTGCTAAGTTAAATGAAAAATATGGATCAGTTTCCAAAAACTTTGTTCCAGGATAATCAAGTCAAGTGAAGAAGGAGAAGAAAGTGAATGTTGGTCATCTGTCCATCAAGCAATTGAATGACATATTAGAAAAGATTGAGGTTAGAACAGAAACTAAAAGGAAAAACAATAGAAATGGGAAAGTAGGGATTAACAAACATAACAACTACACACCTGATAAGTATGCTCCAAGAAAAATCGGTGTTAAGTGTGGTAGCATTAATCATTTGTCTGTTAATTGCAAACTTGCCATGCCTACTCCTATATCTGTATCATCTTCTTTTCCCAACATGAATGCCATGCCTTCTATGCCTTTGAATGCTATGTCTGCTCAGAATATGAATGCACAATTTGCTAATATGCCATTTGCACCTAATCCTTATTACGCTGCATTTAGTATGCCTCAAATGCCATTTAGCATGCCTTACTGGAATAACATGTTTGCAAATAGCATGCCTTTCCCTGTTAATCAAAATGTGCATGATAATTCTATTTTAATAACTGGTTTCAAAGGTCCAACTCAGATGACTAAGGATGAATCAGATATCCCCAAGTCAAATGAGATCAAACCTAAGAAATAAAAGAAGAAAGCTAACAAGGCAGGACCCAAGGAAACTTGGGTACCAAAATCAACTTGATTTGGTTTTGATGTGTACAGGGAAACAGAAAGAATCTTTAGAATCTGGATAATGGTTGTTCAAGACACATGACTGGAGATTCTACCCTGCTCACAGAGTTCAAAGAGAGAGCTGGCCCAAGTATTACCTTTGGAGATGACAGCAAGGGTTATACCGTGGGATATGGCTTGATTTCAAAAGACAATGTCAACATTGAGGAGGTTGACCTAGTGGATGGTATCAAGCATAATTTGCTGAGTATCATCCAGCTTTGTGATAAGGGCAATTCAGTAACCTTCAATTCAGAAGCCTGTGTTGTGACAAACAAAAGAAGCAACAAAGTGGTTCTCACTAGAGTGAGAAAAGGAAATGCGTATCTAGCTGACTTCAAATCATCAAATGTAGAATCTGTCACTTGTCTTCTCAGTAAAGCAAGTCAAGATGAAAGTTGGCTATGGCACAAGAAGCTGTCCCATCTAAACTTCAAGACTATGAATGAGCTTGTCAAGAAAGAACTAGTTAGAGGTATTCCTCAAGTGGAGTTTACAAAAGATGGACTGTGTGATGCTTTCCAAAAGGGAAAGCAAATTAAAGCATCATTCAGGAAGAAGCTTGATTCAACAATTGAAGAACCTTTGTAATTGTTACACATGGATTTATTTGGACCAGTCAATGTGTTGTCCATCTCAAGGAAAAGATTTTTCCTAGTAATTGTGGATGATTTCTCAAAGTTCTCTTGGACATATTTCCTAAAGTTTAAAGATGAAGCTAGTGAAATTATTGTCAATCACATAAGGCAAGTCAACAATCATCCTGATTTGAAAGTAAGAAGAATCAGGAGTGACAATGGAACTGAGTTCAAGAATTCTATAATGAGATCATTTTGTGAAAAGAATGGGATTATGCATGAGTTTTCTGTAGCAAGAACTCCACAACAAAATGGAGTAGTGGAAAGAAAGAACAGATCTCTTATTGAAGCTGCAAGGACAATACTTGAAGAATCAAAGTTACCAACATATTTTTGGGCTGAAGCTGTGAATACTGCCTGCTACACTCAGAATATTTCTTTGATTAATCAAGCAAAGTGTATGACACCCTACCAATTGTTCAAGAACAGGAAACCAACTCTAAATTTTCTTCATGTCTTTGGCTGTAAATGTTTTATCTTGAGAAATCAGACTGATCAACATATGAAGTTTGATGCTAAAGAAGATGAAGGAATTTTTGTTGGATATGCTGTGGGAAAAGCATATAGAGTCTACAATTTTAGAACCAACATTATTATGGAATCAATACATGTTGTGTTTGATAATAAAAAGATTGAAGGACTGCAAGATGAAGATTCTCATGAAAGTCTCAAATTTGATAATGTGGAGATGGTTAGTGATGATAGTGATGATGAAAGTGATCAGGAAACAATGGCCAAGGATAATGCAGAAAAATCTACTACTAATGAAGCACAAAATTCAACATCTGTCGAGTTGCAAAATACTTCATTCATCGGGAGACAATCTGCTTTATCCGTCGGGAGACAATTAGCCTCATCCGTCGAAACACAAAGTGCACCATCCGTCGGGTCATTAAGAGAAGTTGAAAGTCAGAATAGATCACTTACAGAAAATTCTCCTTTCTCAAATCAAAGATTCACAAACTCAGGGGGAGTTTCTAATAATCAAAACTCAGTCACACATCAAGACAACAATGAGGCCACTTCATCTAGAGCTAATCTACCTCAACAAAGGAAATGGACAAAAGATTACCCCTTTGAGATCATCATTGGTGATGTGTCTTCTAGAGTTCAAACAAGAAGAGCAACTCAAGAAGAATGTCTATATAGCAGCTTCCTATCTAAGGAAGAACCAAAGAAGGTAGAAGAAGCTTTGTTGGATCCTTATTGGATTTTAACTATGCAGGAGGAGCTAAACCAATTTGAAAGGAATAAAGTATGGAAGATGGTACCCAAGCCTAAAGGAAAGAATCTAATTGACACCAAATGGGTATTCAGAAACAAGATGGATGAAAATGGCATAGTGATGAGGAACATAGCTAGATTAGTTGCTAAGGGCTATTGTCAACAAGAAGGAATAGATTTTGATGAAACTTTTGTTGCTGTTGCAAGACTTGAAGCCATCAGAATTTTCTTAGCCTATACAACTCATGCCAATTTCAAGGTCTATCAAATGGATGTCAAAAGTGCATTTCTGAATGGAGATTTGGAGGAGGAAGTCTACGTTAGTCAGCATCCTGGTTTTGAAGATTCAAATTTCTCAAATCATGTCTACTATCTTTTGAAAGCACTTTATGGACTGAAGCAAGCACCTAGAGCCTGGTATGACACTTTATCAAAGTTTTTTTTGGAAAATCACTTCACAAGAGGTACCGTTGATAAAACTTTATTCTTTAGAAATGTTAATGGCTCTAGTATACTTGTTCAAATTTAAGTAGATGATATTATATTTGACTCTACAGATGAAAAACTTTGCAAAAAGTTTTCCAAATTGATGCAAAGTAAGTATGAAATGAGCATGATGGGAGAACTAACTTACTTTCTTGGTTTGCAAGTTAAGCAAGTTAGTGATGGAATATTCATTAGTCAACTTAAATACATTCATGATCTTTTAAAGAAGTTTGAACTAATGGATTGCACATCTGCAAAAACTCCCATGGCCACTGCAACTAAGCTTGAATTAAACACTACTGAAAAGTCTGTGGATATTTCAAGTTATAGGGGCATGGTTGGTTCACTTCTGTACTTAATAGCTAGTAGGCCAGATATAATATTTGCCACTTGTCTTTGTGCTAGATTTCAGGCTGATCCTAGAGAATCTCATTTAGTAGCTATTAAGAGAATTTTCAGATATCTCAAGGGAACACCAAAACTTGGCATTTGGTACCCTAGAGATTCTAGTTTTGATCTAACTGGTTATTCATATGCAGATTATGCAGGTTGTAAAATAGACAGAAAAAGTACAACAGGAACCTGTCAATTTCTAGGAAACAAGCTTGTGTACTGGTTCAATAAAAAGCAAAATTCAGTTTCTACTTCTACAGCTGAAGCTGAATATATTGCTGCTGGTAGTTGCTGTGCACAGATTTTATGGATAAAAAACCAATTGTTGGACTATGGTCTACAAGTGGATATGATTCCTATTTTCTACACAAGTGCAATTTCCATCACTGAAAATCCAATACAAAATTCAAGAACAAAGCACATAGACATCAAGTACCACTTCATAAGGGAACATGTGATGAATGGTACTGTGGAACTGCATTTTGTTACAAGTGAAAAACAACTTGCAGATATATTTACCAAGCCTCTGGATGAATCCACCTTTTCAAGGTTGGTAAGTGAATTAGGTATGCTAAATTTTTCTTGAATCATTTCAGATGTTTTGTAAGTTGTTGTGCAGCCAAAAATTTAATTGATTTTTTTTATTTTGGATGAAATTTTGGCTAAGTCAAAACTTACATCCCGATGGATGATCATTATCCATCGAGTTTGCTCATCCGTCAGAATATAATTTGTTTATAAAAACCAATTATTTTCTAGAATTTTATAACTCGACGGATAACTGTCTTATCTTCATCCGTCGAATTGTCTCAATCCTAGCCGTTAATTCTCTAAACATTATCCATCAAGTATACTTACAGTTTGTAAGCATGACACGACGGATAAGTAACGGAATTTTTACAGTTTATTTATTTTTAAACGGCTATTTTGGGCAATTTTTATTGGTCCTTTATTTTCACTTTATTATTTTTGTTAGTTTATCTCTGAGATAGTATAAAAGCTAAATTCTTTTTCATTCTTTTCTTTTATCATTCTCAAGATTTAATTGCTCTAACTTCTTTCTTCTCAAAATTAAACTCTCTCTCTGTAAAGTCCAAATCACTAACAATGGCACCTGTAGTAAAAATCATGTCTCAAACCGGTTATATTTATGAGAAAAATAACTTCTCAGCTTTAGTAAACAAGGAGATTCAGCAATCTAGTGACTATCACAAAATGATGGATTTTGTGAAGAACTACAAACTCAACTATGCCATGATGGAATCACCCACCATTTACTGTGAGGTCGTAGATGAGATGTGGACAACTGTAGTGTACAACTCATCAGACAAAACCATCACGTTCACTCTAAAAGGTAAGGAGTTTTGCATAAACGGTGATATTATCAAAGCATGCTTTAGGATTCTTGATAATACTGTAACTGCTATTCACACAGACACTGACATTGTTAACATGCTTAATTCTA
Organism: Apium graveolens; assembly: GCF_009905375.1. NCBI lineage: Eukaryota > Viridiplantae > Streptophyta > Magnoliopsida > Apiales > Apiaceae > Apium > Apium graveolens. The sequence continues at coordinate 156,459,740 of NC_133653.1, forward strand.
TGGGCTATGCACTCACTACCTCTAAGTTAAGTGAAATTAGAAGATTGGGTCTAAGGAAAGAATGGTGTTATCTGTGTGATGTGATAACTAAAGTGTTTTCTGGTAAGATTAGAAACTTTGATTCTATCAATATATCCATGCTCAACATGCTTTACACGCTAGTTACTGATAAGTATTTCAATTTTAGTGACTTAGTTTTGTTTGAGTTAGGCTTTAAATTAGGAGAACTCAATAAGAGAGGTAAAAGTGTCTATTATGCTAGATTCTTAATGATGCTTGCTAACCATCTTATTGAGAAAATTGAGATTGAGAACCCAACCAACAAGCTGAATTGTTGGGTTCAAGAAAGAAGGATTATTGCAGATTTAAATAGAGCAAATCATCACAAGGAGGTGCCCCTGTACTATTTTCCAGTAATGGAGGGACCTCAGGTAAGTCAGGTAAACTCTACTGTCTCTACTCTTCCAACCTCACACATTTCCTTGCCTTCTAGTGTAGCTATGATATCTGTGCCAATGATCAAACAGATGCCTACCCAAGCTACCAAACCAAGAAAAGTGTCTAAATCTTAAGATAAGAAAGCTCCCTCTGATTTCTTTCAAAAAAATCAGTTGTAAAATCTACTAAACCTAAAGAGGGAAGTGTGAAGGAGGGTAAGAAAGGTGAGGGACAGGGTGAAAATCAATGAAGCCCTAAGGATAAGGCTGGTGAGAAGAGTGTACCCAAACCTAGGCACACCACAGTTTTCCAACAAACTGTGGTTGTTAATAAGGAAATTAACTCATCACTGGTTTCATCCTCCCAAAAGGATGTTACCATTGAAACAAGCTCCCAACCAGGAGCACATGCCAAGAGGGGTAGAGATACTAGCTCACCACAAACTTATGCTAGAAAGAAAAAATCAAAAACCCTTGGGGATGAAAAGGGCTCACACATTGTGTAAAATGGTGCTAAAGACACAGTCACTGCACCTTCTCAAAGTCAGGTTGATGTGGCTCCAATAAATGTGGAGTCACAACCAAAATCTCTCATAATTGAAGCACCTGAAACACCAAATTCTCCCACACACTCATTAGATGTTGATATGATTCATACATCTCAACCAAATTCTCCATCTTTAACTCTATTGGAGAAGCCAAAAATCCATGCAAGTGAGCAACATCTTCTAGATGATCTGTTGGCTCACTTGCCATTTCTTTCTGAGACTGTTGAGACATCTGTGCCAAAATTTTCATCAATCTGCACAGAGTCTACAATAGTCTCCACTCTACACTCATTCATTTCTACTCACTCGATGTATATTGTTCATCCATCGAGTAGTTATTGTATCCCGACGGATGTGCCTAACAGCAGTCATCCGTCGGATAGTCAAATTACTACCCCGATGGATATTTCTCATCCGTCGGGAGTCTCTGCACAACTTTAAAGTTCAACTATAGTTAGAAGTGCAGATGACTTAGTAATTGTATAATCACTTTTAGGATTGAGGGAAGGTAGTGATTTGAGTGAGAGTCTAGGTTGCTCCCAGGAAAAAGGAGAGGAAAAGAGTGATCTAATGCAATCCATTTCTTAGGACTGGAAAAAGTGAGTGAGAGGAGTCCCACCTTAGATGGTGAAGGTGAGGGTGTGAGGGTGGGAAGCCAAGGTGAGACCTTGATGCAAGAAAAGAGAGATAATGAGAGAAATGCAGGTACAGGAGAAATAAGGGTGGATGTCATTGTAAGTGAGTTAATGAATGTCCAGAATGCAGACAGGGAGGGACTATCTCAGCAAAGTCAAGCTGTTATAGATTCTACCTCCTTGGATGCTGAGACATTTACTCACCCTGTTCCAGCATATCAACTTCTAGCTAGACAGGGCAATGACAATGTAGAAAGAATGCTAAATTTGGTGCATACCACACAGTTTATGCAAAGAGCAAAGGATGCAATCACAGCTTTTCCCTCTACAGCTTGTGATATTGACTATGAGACTGGTGGTTCAGAAGATTTCTTTGGTGGTAAGGATGAAGAAAGTGAAGAAGAGCCATTGGACATAGGGGGAGAAGTAGGCCCTAGTTCCCGATCAGGCATGCCATCATGGGCCTTCTCCAAGAAATGTGATGAACATCATTTCAAGACCACACTCATCCAACTTATCAGTCAAACACAGTCTGCTCTTCAATCATCCAAAAATGCTAGCACCAAGAAGCTTCTGCAAGCACATCTTGCTTCACTCCAACTACAACAAATTCAAGGCTATCAACAAAGTCAAAATATCACTTCCATAAAAAATGAGGTTGTTCAACTCAAGAAGGACATTTCTGAGAGATTGGAAGCTAGACTTCCAGAAACTACAATGATAGACATTAAAAGACAGCTAATGAAGAACTCTGATCTTGCTACCAAGGTGGATTCCCTGGACAAAAGGATGATTGCTATGGAAGCTTCTCTTACAGAAATTCATCTACACCAAGCACAACAAACATACTTGCTTCAGAAGCTAGTGGCTGCATAGACTTCTTCCTCTACTCAACTTGCTCATAACAAAAAGGGGGAGAAAGAAAGCTCTATTGTCCCAGTCAGTCAAGAGAGTTCAAGGAGTGAGGGGGAGAAAAAAGTGCTCAATATTCAAGTGAGTAAAACAATTGTGCCAACAATTGATTTCACAAAGCCACCTGCTAAAGATAACATAGATCTAATCAAGGAAGCACCAGCCAACTTGAGAGCAACTGAGAAGAAGCAATTGAGTCCAATCAACTGGAAGAAAATTGATGAGAACATCCAGAAGATATTTGGTCCAACACAAAAGCCATACAAAACAGTCATGCATCATTCTTAAGTCAGGCAAGTTTCTGTGAATGATATGAGCATGAACTATCTTGAAAGAGGCCAAACATCATGCATCAAATCTCCAAAGGCAAATCTAATCATGAAGCCAAAGGTGAACTATCCAAAGTTTTCAGACAAGAACCCTTTGGATAAAGTGTATGAGACACCAAAGCCATATAAAAAGAAGCTGTTATCAAGATCTATAGCATTTTACAAAGATCTAGCTGATTCAGCATTGAAAAGAAGAATTGCCAAAGTTTTCAGAAATGGTAAAGAAATCTGTGTGGTGGCTGGACACCCTCAGTTTGTTGAAGCAGAAAGGGAAGAGAAAGGAAGATTAAAGCAAGAAAAGAAACAAGCTGCTCTAGAGGCTAAAAGGCTCAAACAAAAGAAGGAGCAAGCTGCTATCTTGGCCAAGCTTCAAGCTGTGAAAACCACAAAAGAGATTCCTGAACAACCATCTGAAAATGCTGAATCTAAAGATCAGAAAATGCAAGATGCACCTCAACAGACAAAGAAACCAAGGTACAAAAGAAGAATTAAGAAGAAATTGGACTTCAGTGATGAGGAGATGGAAGACTACTTTCCTATTAAGTCTACTACTGCAACTCAAACATCCATGCCCTCTGTGGTACATGGGGAATTCAAGGTGGATCCATTCAAGAACTTTCATGGTGTGCCTATCATTCCAAAGGATGAGCCAATAGACTGGGATAGTCTTGAGCTAAATATTCCTCTATTCAAGAAGCCAAAGAAAACAAAGATAAGAGCAATCAAGAAAGTGAAGCCCTCAACTATCAGATCCAAGTCCCTAACCAAAGCTCAACCCAAAGTCAACAAGGAAGATATAATGTACATCTGTGACATCAATGAATTCTTTGACCTAAACCTCTATTTGGATGAGCTGGAAGAAATAAGAAGAATTGATGCTTATAGACACCTTCCTGAAAGACTGGTATTTAAATACAAGGGAGGGAAAAAGATAACATGGCCTCTTCACAAGATTCTCCAAAAAAGCCAATATGTTCTGATTAAAGTCTACTCATCATTCAAAAAGAACTTTGGATAGAATGTGACTGCAAGAAGAATAGTTCTTAAGAAGATTGAAGAACTGAGGAGTGTCAGAGCTAAAGACGCACTTCCAAAAACATTAACTATTCCTTACACAGGAAGTAGAGTGCATCTAAGGCCCTATTGGTTGATGGAATTCATGGATGACAAGGGAGTAAAGAGATTCTTCAGATTAGAGGACCAGTGTAATAACCCCAATTTTTTTGAAATTTTTTGAAACCCTTATGAATAGTGATTTTGCTGATTATGCTGAATAAGAAAACTTTTCATGCCATACTATGTAGGGGTTCTTCTATTGTTATTCTGAGATCTTATTAGTACTTTATATGGAATATAAGTGTATGTAAAGATCGTCAGAATCCAAATTCGAACACTTTGATTTTTTCCGAAAATCCACCAGATACCGAAAGAATTGAGTATAAGGTAACATGATTAAAAGGATTTAAATTCAAGGATTATAAGAGAGGATCATAAAAGGAATATAATGTATTGAGAAAGGTTAAGGGAACCCAAGTAATAAGATCCCGGGTATGATCCCTCAAACGATAAACGAGAACGAAAGTTAAGTGAACCGTATAACAGATCATCGGTCATTAGCCAAGTAATTAAGAGCTAATCAAAGAGGTTAGTGATGATGATGTCACCACACCAACAAGAAGATCACAAGTGTGGGAAGATGACATAGGAGGATGACATAAGCATGACCAAAGGGAAGGTATTGTTGGTTGATTTCTAGCCACACAAATTTTACCATGGTTAAAAGGTAATTAACAAAAAAAAAGGATTATTTACCAAGCCTTTTATGCACAAAGATCAATAAAACAAAGCAAGCTTCTCTCTCCCCCCTTTTCATCTTCTTCATTTCGAATTTTTCACCAAAATGGTGAATTAGAAATTCAAAACACAAGCTATACTCCATGGAAAATTATAAGGTTTGTTTCTTTGGATCCTATATTTCATAACTAAGAAGAGCAAGTAGTTTGAGTACTTGAATCAAAGGTTTTCTATCTCAAACAAATCATTTTAGTTTAGGGTGAATAGTAACTTTCAAGAACAAATTTTTGATTCTTGATTTTATTTGCAAGGTCAAGGTAGCTTAAGCATATATTAAGGCTTCCATGGACATTCCAAGGATCTTTCATTGATTAAAAGCTTCAAGGAAGGTATAACTCTTCATGATCTTAATATTAAGATTGTTTGATATAAATGATTATGATGATGGAATGATAGATTAAGTGTAGTAGTTGTTTTGTCATGTTGAGATCTTAGTGGTTAAGTGCTTTTGTTGATTTTGGAGTTAAAAAGTAGCACTAGTTGTTCTTGATGATTCATGGTGTGATTTGAGATTGGTTTAAATGGTTTAAAGTGGTTGAGGAGTGATATGGTCATATGGTTGTATTGGGATTGATTGGTGATGGTTTGGTGTTGAATTGGTTGGTAAAATTTTGGGAAATCGCGTAAACATAGTCGTCGTAATGTCCGATTTACTTTAGGCTGTTTTTGTTCTTAACATTAGGACCCGTGAACTCACTTCTAGGTTTTGACCATAGCCATGATTAGATAGTTCATGTTACGAGCTTCGTTTTGATATGTAGTTCGTTTGATTCTGATGTACGGTTTAGGAGAAATGATCGTTTTAAGTAACGGCGTTTCGCGACCGAACCATTACCCCTCGCCTTACTTTGAAACCTTGATTAAGGACCTTAAATGACTAATTGAGGTAAGAAACAATTATGTAAAGTGTATTAGGCAGTTGGTAAGGTACTCGCGAAAGAATCGCCTTAAAACCCTTAATGGTTAATTTATTAAAAATGGTGGAGCCGAGGGTACTCGAGCGACTTAAGTAAATCGTTAAGCGCGAAAGCGAACGTTAGGACTCTAAATGGTTAAAATCTAGTTTCTTAAGCGACCGGGGTTTAATTCCGACTTATGTTGTTGTTCATAGGTTATCGGACCCACTCTAAGCTTAAGTCTATCCGGGAGCACTCAGGCAAGTTTTCTACCCGTTATACTGTTGTTGTGATGTATATGTGTATATGCATGATCTTGCGATAAATGCATATTTGTTATTAGCAAATTCTTGCGATATATTGTATCATGTGATATGGTATATATGCATGCCTGTTTCATATTCTTGGATTATATATCTGTTGGTTAAAATGCTTACAGTTGCATAATACCTATGCTAGAGATAAGCGGTATTTGAATTTACCCTTAGTATAGGGAATCAAAAGGTGAACATATTTCTAAACCGGGAGTCGATGTTCCCGATTATAATATATATATTTTTATATATATATGGTTATAGTTTTCAAAACTATTAATCGAATGAGGTTTATTCGATAACTTTAATTTTATTTTATTATTGAATATTATTTCGAATATTCATCCGAGGACTTATGACTCCTTTATATTATTATTGAATATTATTTCGAATATTCATCCGAGGACTTATGACTCCTTTATTTTATTATTGAATATTATTTCGAATATTCATCCGAGGACTTATGACTCCTTTATATTATTATTGAATATTATTTCGAATATTCATCCGAGGACTTATGACTCCTTTATATTATTATTGAATATTATTTCGAATATTCATCCGAGGACTTATGATTCCTTTATTTTATTATTGCATATTATTTCAAATATTCATCCGAGAACTTATGACCCCTTTATTTTATTATTGAATATTATTTCGAATATTCATCCGAGGACTTATGACTCCTTTATTTTATTATTGAATATTATTTCGAATATTCATTCGAGGGCTTATGACTTCTTTATTTTATTAAATGAATATTATTTTGAATATTCATTCGAGGGCTTATGACTTCTTTATTTTATTAAATGAATATTATTTCGAATATTCATTCGAGGGCTTATGACTTCTTTATTTTATTAAATGAATATTATTTGAATAATCATTCGAGGGCTTATGACTCCTTTAGATTATTTATTAAATATTATTTGAATATTCATTCGAGGGCTTATGACTCAGTTTATATTATTTAATGAATATTATTTGAATATTCATTTGAGGATCTATGACTCCGATTATTTGCTGAGATATATTCTTTATTTTATTAAAGAATAAGGTGTCGATAATCAAACTTATCTTTGATTATTCAAATAAAGATAGTACTTTCGTATAAGTATATCTTTGGTTATTTAATACTCATTTCAAGTATAAGTTTTAAAACTTCTACTTCAATTATTTTTATAAAGATTATTCTTTATGGGAATATTATTTAAATAATAATATTCAGATATTTTCTAATATATTGGGACTGATTTATTTCATTAAATCAGCATTACTCCAAACACTCTTTAAAGTGATTTCGATTCTTCAAAATGATTTTTAAAAGTTAGAGCGGATCCCAAAACTCATTTTTATATTTAAGATCTTCCTTTTAAAGGGGATTTAAATACTCGTTCAAAACTTGAGGGATCCGGCTCAGTGGTGTATTTTACATTCGCAACGAGGTTGCTGTTTTGAGAAAACATCTTGATTACTTGCCCATCGTTCGGGAAGTAAGTTCATCTATTTGAGTCGGCATAAGCAATATGGGCTCAGTGGGCGTCCATGAAAGTGTAAGTGGCTCAGTGGGAGTCCATCAAATGCGTAAGTGGCTGAGTGGCGGTCCAGCATAAGGTCCTATTGCGGCCAGGGTGATGACCAGTGGGGAATTCGTCCATCTACTAGTAGAAAAGGTTACTTATTGGTATCTTTGCCTGATCAGCAAGATATCAGGTTTATGCCAAGGTTTTCTCCTTTCCAAATTCATTGGATATTGCAACTCTGTTTATAATTTTCATAACAGAGGTTTTCAAGGAGTGTATGAAATGTATATATATAGGTGTATATATATATCGGGATTTAATGAAGTATCTCGTAACTTCATTATTTATAATGATATTCAAAGATTGAATCTATTCAAATCTTGTCTTGTAGTCTCATCTATGTGATGAACTTTTGAACTGATTATAACTTGAACGGTGGTAGTTCAAGTAATATTTGGAAAAGATATAAGTATATTGGGGTATCTTGTAACTTCATATTTTCAACTTATATCTAGTTAACGATTATCTTATGCATATCAAAGATTTTCAGAAAAATGTTGAGACAAGGGTAGATATATGAGATCACCTTGCAACGATATTTTTATACAGTTATAAACTGGAACTCTGTGTATATTATGCATGGAAGAGGACTTCCAAGATTTTGAAAAGTATATATGTATATATACTGAATATTTTGCGACTTCATCGCATTAAGATATCAAACTTGGTTCATTTCTTTTGACCAAGACTTTCATGAGTACTATGAGAAGGCTCATATATTGTTAATCATTATACATATTATTTTGGTGGGCTTGCTGCTCACCCTTGCTTTCTTCTTTCATCACACAACAACAGATAGAAAAGATGAACAGGACCAAGCTCCCGATTCGCAAGCGGTTAGAAAACGTTCCGCAGTCTTCTGAAAGCGTTGATGCCGCCGTAGCTGAGGTATGAGCTACCAATAGGCTAGGTTTTCAACTATTGATGAACCAGACTTATGTATAATATGAATTGTAATAATGGCAAGGAATATATAAATTTATTCAGAACCTTTTTAAGGTGTAACGGTTTATAATTGTGGAATATAAGGACTTGTGTTATTTTTGAGTGTTCATCTCTGAGACTATAACTTGTGGTGTGTGTGTTTATTGTGGGGTCATAGTACAGAGTAGTTGATTATTTATTAAGATTGGGTGTTATTAAGGGAAATGGAACTCGTGACAACCCGGATCCCCGACCCCGGATTTGGGGGTGTTACAGAAGTGGTATCAGAGCTAAACGTTATAAACCTCAGAGATGATGTGACGTTAAGATAATAAGTTCACTAAGATAATAAGAACTTTTGCCAAGTTCATAGTCGGACTACCTAACGTAGTACTGACAGTTAAAACCCTTATGGGAACCCTTATAAATATCGTGATAGAAGCGTAGTTCGTTATCGTATATGGTAGCGGGACTCCGAACCCTGAGGTTGAGGAGCAACAACGTGATGATGTTTTATTACTTATTGGAGATCAGATTATGGATCCGATAGAGCGTCCTAACGCGGGACCGGATGATGTTCATATTGAGGATGTAGCGGTTGAGGATGTTGTCCTAGAAGGGATTGTTGCTGAGAAGAATCCCGTGGAGGATCCTGACAAGAATGAATAAAGGACCACTGAGGAATTGATTACTATGGTTAGGGCGACTACCAGAGGTAGGATTGGCCGGTTACTACCAGAGGTTCGTTCAAGTTCCTAAAGATAGTAGCCCCTTTAACGCGGCTTACTCGTAAGACTGAGAAGTTCGAATGGACAGAGAAATACGAGAACAACTTTCAAGAACTGAAGCAAAGATTGGTGATGGCCCCTATGTTGGCATTGCCGGATGGAAAAAGGAGATTTTATGGTTTATATTGACGCTTCGCATAAGGAATTAGGGTGCTCTTATACAGCACAACAAGGTACTCGCGTACGCGTCAAGAAAATTAAGGGAATATAAAATTCGATATCCCCACCTATGAGCTTGGGCTCATGGCAATAGTTTTGCCCTAAAGATTGGACGCACTACTTGTATGGAGAGAAGTGCGAGAATTACCTAAGCCATAAGTGCTCTAGTACATTTTCACGCAGAAAAGAGCTCAACATGCGCCAAATGAGGTGGTTAGAGCTAATCAAGGATTACGATTATGAGATTCTTTATCATTCGGGGAAAGCCAATGTGGTGGCTGATGCCCTTAGTAAAAAGGAGAGACTCAAGATGATAATGTCTTTGAGAGAGTTTATAAGAGATTTTGAGAAAATGGAAATAGAAGTGAAGGTAACCGGAGCCGGTACCGAAAAGATGTTTGAGATTGTAATACAGTCCGAATTATCGGAAAAGAACATATTGTGCCAGAAAAAGTGAATAATGAAGGCAGAGAGCTAACAATTAGATAAAAGATTAATACCAAGAAAGATGATAAGGGAATAATGAGGTATTCCTACAGAATTTGGGTTCCAAATGTTCTAGAGCCTAAAGATGAAATCTTAGATGAAAGCTAGTTTGAGGAATAAGATTTAGAGCAAACCCTGAACGTGATAGTCAGGGAGGTCGCCATCAAGATAGAAGGAACCTATAACATAATGAAGTGGAAAATGAGGATTTTAACGTATAAAATAACCCCAAGTATGGGAGAAGGATGAAACATTTCATACTAAGGAAACAGAAAGTCGAGTAAGGAAAGGAGACCCGAGACGGTTTTCCTATACGGCAATTCATGGACCTGTCTAAAAAGAACTTAGACTATTATCCCCAACCACCACCTTGAGGAAACAATGCGGTAGGAAATTCTTTCATGACCTTTAAATCACTAAGCTCTCAGAGTTCCAAGGAACAGGTTGACCCAGTCGAGGCAAGAGCCTGGCTAAAGGAAATATAGGAATCATTTGAGATTCTAAATGATTGACGAATCACAAAAGACTGTTTTGTCACTTACCCTCCTAAGAGAGAGGCCACCCGCTGGTGAAAGGCCAAGGAAGGCACGGAGCCAGAGGTTAGAATAAACTGATTAAAGTTCAGTCAATTGTTTTCGGGAAAGTAACTCCCAAGGTTATGAAGGTAGTATAAAAAACTTTAGAGCCAGAACAAAAGCAGACAAGTATGATGAATTATGAATTTAAGTTGTAAAAGTTGTCAAGATTCATTCTTAGGACACGAATCTAGAATGACGGGATGTTTGAAATCAATGCTTATGTTGTGGTTGTAATGGAAACGAAAATAAAAGACTGAAAAGGGTAGGAGTATAAAGGGATATAAAGGAAATAGAGTTGAGAAGTGATAAGGGAGTTAGGTATGGGAAACCCTAAGAAACCCTTGCAATAAATATAGAGAAGTGTGTCATCATCAGCACGATGGTGACTGATCATGAGATAAATTCAAGGTTTGAAGACGTAAGCGATACGTATAGTTAATTCCCTTGAAGTTGACAGTATTCGATGAAACTTTGAGATAGATCGATTGATTAATAAGGAAACGCGGATGGACTGAGGAGTCAAGAAAGTAAGAAATTAGGAAAATTGGATGAAGGAAGTGACCTTCAAGAATATGAAGTGTAAGACCGGTGGCTTGATACCCATAAAGGGAGACGCCATGTATGAAAGATATCCCAACATTGAGATGACTGTTGAGATAAACAACAAAAGTAAATAAGGAATTATTAAGAAGAAGTTCACGTTGAACACGACCAATATCTTCCAGAACACCCTTGTTATCGTTACCCAATTTAGGCAATAAAAGCGGATAACCGTTGTTATCTTTTGGAGGCCATATTGATTGACCTCATTTTGAATACAGATGTTATTGTGAAATTCGGCATATACTATCGAGGTGGGAATAATTGAATAAGACACCCTTCTTAGGGATATATGACTTAATTTATCCATGGAAGGATGCATGTACCTTTTTAAAGGTGGAATTAAGGATAAAACATCAGTAACTTAAAATAAATCCTAGGGGAATGCATAAAGGTTGGCATTTCACCCTTAATAGGGATAGTATGAGTTTTGACAGTATGAATTGGAAAGGATTAAGGTAATAACAACCTTTAAGAATTAGTGGAGAAATTTTTCAGAAGTATATAGACAATGATTCTGGTATTAATAAATGGTATCTTGATATGCCCTGTATCTAGGGAATACAGGAGGAACGATTCGAGGATAACCTTAGAGGTTTTACAAGGAGAAAGGTAATATTCAAAATTCTCAAGAATAAAAATGTTGATAAAGGAAATATGACGTAATTATAATGATGCCAAGTGGGGCACGTGTTAAACCACGAGAAAGTATGGATCGAACCAGTAAAGGTCGAAATTGTTCAGAGCAATTAGGGCCTAGGATAAAAGATGTTCTAAGTATGATTGAGAGTCAGTCGTGACAGTGATTAACCTCTAAAGACTGAGGCAATAACTTATGGAAAAATGGTGATATTTTTTTTTACTCATCAGATTTTAAGGAAAACATCTTCACACAAGCAGTGATTGGAAATGAGGTAGAAAATTTAGTGAAGGTGTTAAAATGACATTGATTGTAAGGAAATATTACTATCAAGAAAGGCCAAAGAGGTGGCCGACACTTTAAGTGTAAGAGGACAATTATAGGCGCTCGTGCCAGAGGAATATAGTGATAATGGTTAAGGCTGTGAAGGTTGTATTATGGTGTGGAAGATTGACATTCCTTCTGATGATTGTGTGATACTCAACCATGATAGTAGTTGGGTAAAGATTAATTTTTGTAATCACCGTGAGCGGGCTATCTATCTTAGAGGGTCATATCTTAAGATAAGCCAGGACCATGTTACGAAAGGACTAAATGAACCTTTGAGCTTCATGTCTCCTAATAAAGACATATGGTTAATAATGGTATTAACCTGCTATCGTCGCTTTCATTGAAACTCTTTTGCAATTTTATCTGCTTCATGTCATATGTACGTCAAGTTCAGGAGTGTTCTTCATGAATCATGAACGGTGATCATGTTACCTCCTTAGAAGAATTCGATACGAGATGTATGGACTCCATATGGTTAGCTATTAAGACTTCATGGAAAATGAATGACTACAGTAGGTCAACGATGGACCCTAGTAGTGCAGGAATGATTCTGCGGTTAATGAGCCAATTAATTACAACCGTAAGAGTTGTATTGGAATGGATGTTGAGATTAAGTACCACTAATCGGGTTGTGGTGATGTATAAGTTATCATTGATAGACTAATTAAGTCGATTATCTACCTATTGAATACTTATTCCTTCTTATCAATAGAGAGTCGTATTACTATACGAGGAAGGTTGCAGTGCAAGCATAGAATTTTAGTAACGGTGATGTCTAGAATGAAAACCCAGATTCGATTTTCGATGTCGAGGGAGTTTCAAAGGTGATTGTGTATAAGCTCGAGCAAGAGCATGGGTCCATAGAATGATGGATGGAATAGTAAATATTTAAGCATGTAAAATGCGATGCTATAATACTTGATGTTGATATAAATACACATATGTTTTGTTCTCCTATATCAAACCTCTATAGTTCAGAGGTAGGTTCCAAGCCAGATATTTGGTGGCAGTATATTTTTTTTTCACATATACAATTCTCTTCAATTCGTTCTTTTCTCTTCTTTTCATTTCATATAAGCTGAGAAGAACAACCCTTCCAGAAGGGGAGGTATTGCCGAATGACTATCTATCTGTGTGATAGAAGCCGAGTAGGATACCATATATTGTTTAATTGCTTGTCAAGTACTTAAGGCTGGCCACCTTCTGTACTAACTATGAAATGTAACAAGTGTTCATGATCATAGTGATCTCTCAATAATTTCTTTTACTTCTATATGAAGGACTAAGCTTTCGAAGATAGAAGCAGCTGAAAAAGGAGTAGTAAAGTTGTGGTGGTATGCGGAATGGAAACACATTCGTGATACTAAGGTTGACGAGGTTATTAAAAGGTTATAGAACGCTAACGAGCAAAAGTATAACCAGTATAATATTAGGAACGGAAGGTAGTAGCGATTACGAACTGGAAAAGAATGGGTATTGAGAAGCAAAAGCTCTAATGCTAAAAGCTATAATGAGAGTCTGTGCAATAGACTTGAAAAAAATTGGAATGATCACTTAACACGTATTGAGTTTTCTTACGACAATAGATCTTATGTCATTATCGAGTTGTCGCCTTATGAGATCCTTGAGGGAAGACAATGTCGATCTCCCATATGTTAGGATGAAGTTGTAGAGCGCAAGATGCTCGGACCCGCAGTAGTCCAAAGGACCAAGGATATAATAGATCTAATCAGAGGACGACTGGTAGTAACCTAAGATGGACATAAGAGGTATGCTGATTTGACTCGAAAGGACAAAGAGTATGAAATAGGGGACCTAGTGATGTTATAGGTATCCCTTGGAAAGGATTGATGAGGGTTGGAAAGAAAGGAAAGTTTAAGTCCACGAATTGTTGGACCCTTGGATATACTAAAACATATTGGGAAGTTAGCATACGAGCTAGCCCTACCCCCGAACCTGAAACAAGTTCATAACGTGTTCCACGTATCAATGTTAAGGAAGTGTAATTCGGATGCCAGATAAATAGGGGCATATGAGCGCATAGACATGCAACCCGACGTAACCTATATGGAGCAACCAGGAAGGGTTATAGATTGAAAAGGGACAAGTGCTTAGGAGAAGGGTTATCAAACCAGTCAGAGTTTGATGGTAGAACTACAATGTGGGAAAATTACTTGAGAGTTAGAAAGTGCAATGCTAAGAGAGTATCCCTATTCATTTTCTATCTGATTCCGGGACGGAATCCTTTTAAGGAGGGGAGACTGTAATAACCCCAATTTTTTTGAAATTTTTTAAAACCCTTATGAATAGTGATTTTGCTGATTATGCTGAATAAGAAAACTTTTCATGCCACACTATGTAGGGGTTCTTCTATTGTTACTCTGAGATCTTATTAGTACTTTATATGGAATATAAGTGTATGTAAAGATCGTCAGAATCCAAATTCGAACACTTTGATTTTTCCCGAAAATCCACCAGATACCGAAAGAATTGAGTATAAGGTAACATGATTAAAAGGATTTAAATTCAAGGATTATAAGAGAGGATCATAAAAGGAATATAATGTATTGAGAAAGGTTAAGGGAACCCAAGTAATAAGATCCCGGGTATGATCCCTCAAACGATAAACGAGAACGAAAGTTAAGTGAACCGTATAACAGATCAGCGGTCATTAGCCAAGTAATTAAGAGCTAATCAAAGAGGTTAGTGATGATGATGTCACCACACCAACAAGAAGATGACAAGTATGGGAAGATGACATAGGAGGATGACATAAGCATGACCAAAGGGAAGGTATTGTTGGTTGATTTCTAGCCACACAAATTTTACCATGGTTAAAAGGTAATTAATAAAACAAAAGGATATCAACCAAGCCTTTTATGCACAAAGATCAATAAAACAAAGCAAGCTTCTCTCTCCCTCCTTTTCATCTTCTTCATTTCGAATTTTTCACCAAAATGGTGAATTAGAAATTCAAAACACAAGCTATACTCCGTGGAAAATTATAAGGTTTGTTTCTTTGGATCCTATATTTCATAACTAAGAAGAGCAAGTAGTTTGAGTGCTTGAATCAAAGGTTTTCTATCTCAAACAAATCATTTTAGTTTAGGGTGAATAGTAACTTTCAAGAACAAATTTTTGATTCTTGATTTTATTTGCAAGGTCAAGGTAGCTTAAGCATATATTAAGGCTTCCATGGACATTCCAAGGATCTTTCATTGATTAAAAGCTTCAAGGAAGGTATAACTCTTCATGATCTTAGTATTAAGATTGTTTGATATAAATGATTATGATGATAGAATGATAGATTAAGTGTAGTAGTTGTTTTGTCATGTTGAGATCTTAGTGGTTAAGTGCTTTTGTTGATTTTGGAGTTAAAAAGTAGCACTAGTTGTTCTTGATGATTCATGGTGTGATTTGAGATTGGTTTAAATGGTTTAAAGTGGTTGAGGAGTGATATGGTCATATGGTTGTATTGGGATTGATTGGTGATGGTTTGGTGTTGAATTGGTTGGTAAAATTTTGGGAAATCGCGTAAACATAGTCGTCGTAATGTCCGATTTACTTTAGGCTGTTTTTGTTAGGACCCGTGAACTCACTGCTAGGTTTTGACCATTTCCATGATTAGATAGTTCATGTTACGAGCTTCGTTTTGATATGTAGTTCGTTTGATTCCGATGTACGGTTTAGGAGAAACGACCGTTTTAAGTAACGGCGTTTCGCGACCGAACCATTACCCCTCGCCTTACTTTGAAACCTTGGTTAAGGACCTTAAATGACTAATTGAGGTAAGAAACAATTATGTAAAGTGGATTAGGCAGTTGGTAAGGTACTCGCGAAAGAATCGCCTTAAAAACCTTAATGGTTAATTTATTAAAAATGGTGGAGCCGAGGGTACTCGAGCGACTTAAGTAAATCGTTAAGCGCGAAAGCGAACGTTAGGACTCTAAATGGTTAAAGTCTAGTTTCTTAAGCGACTGGGGTTTAATTCCGACTTATGTTGTTGTTCATAGGTTATCGGACCCACTCCAAGCTTAAGTCTATCCGGGAGCACTCAGGCAAGTTTTTTACCCGTTATACTGTTGTTGTGATGTATATGTGTATATGCATGATCTTGCGATAAATGCATATTTGTTATTAGCAAATTCTTGCGATATATTGTAGCATGTGATATGGTATATATGCATGCCTGTTTCATATTCTTGGATTATATATCTGTTGGTTAAAATGCTTACAGTTGCATAATACCTATGCTAGAGATAAGCGGTATTTGAATTTACCCTTAGTATAGGGAATCAAAAGGTGAACATATTTCTAAACCGGGAGTCGATGTTCCCGAGTATAATATATATATTTTTATATATATATGGTTATAGTTTTCAAAACTATTAATCGAATAAGGTTTATTCGATAACTTTAACTTTATTTTATTATTGAATATTATTTCGAATATTCATCCGAGGACTTATGACTCCTTTATATTATTATTGAATATTATTTCGAATATTCATCCGAGGACTTATGACTCCTTTATTTTATTATTGAATATTATTTCGAATATTCATCCGAGGACTTATGACTCCTTTATATTATTATTGAATATTATTTCGAATATTCATCCGAGGACTTATGACTCCTTTATATTATTATTGAATATTATTTCGAATATTCATCCGAGGACTTATGACTCCTTTATTTTATTATTGAATATTATTTCGAATATTCATCCGAGAACTTATGACCCCTTTATTTTATTATTGAATATTATTTCGAATATTCATCCGAGGACTTATGACTCCTTTATTTTATTATTGAATATTATTTCGAATATTCATTCGAGGGCTTATGTCTTCTTTATTTTATTAAATGAATATTATTTTGAATATTCATTCGAGGGCTTATGACTTCTTTATTTTATTAAATGAATATTATTTTGAATATTCATTCGAGGACTTATGACCCCTTTTATTTTATTATTTGAATATTATTTGAATATTCATTCGAGGGCTTATGACTCCTTTATATTATTTATTAAATATTATTTGAATATTCATTCGAGGGCTTATGACTCAGTTTATAATATTTAATGAATATTATTTGAATATTCATTTGAGGATCTATGACTCCGATTATTTGCTGAGATATATTCTTTATTTTATTAAAGAATAAGGTGTCGATAATCAAACTTATCTTTGATTATTCAAATAAAGATAGTACTTTCGTATAAGTATATCTTTTGTTATTTAATACTCATTTCAAGTATAAGTTTTAAAACTTCTACTTCAATTATTTTTATAAAGATTATTCTTTATGGGAATATTATTTAAATAATAATATTCAGATATTTTCTAATATATTGGGACTGATTTATTTCATTAAATCAGCATTACTCCAAACACTCTTTAAAGTGTTTTCGATTCTTCAAAATGATTTTTAAAAGTTAGAGCGGATCCCAAAACTCATTTTTATATTTAAGATCTTCCTTTTAAAGGGGATTTAAATACTCGTTCAAAACTTGAGGGATCCGGCTCAGTGGTGTATTTTACATTCGCAACGAGGTTGCTGTTTTGAGAAAACATCTTGATTACTTGCCCATCGTTCGGGAAGTAAGTTCATCTATTTGAGTCGGCATAAGCAACATGGGCTCAGTGGGCGTCCATGAAAGTGTAAGTGGCTCAGTGGGAGTCCATCAAATGCGTAAGTGGCTGAGTGGCGGTCCAGCATAAGGTCCTATTGCGGCCAGGGTGATGACCAGTGGAGAATTCATCCATCTACTAGTAGAAAAGGTTACTTATTGGTATCTTTGCCTGATCAGCAAGATATCAGGTTTATGCCAAGGTTTTCTCCTTTCCAAATTCATTGGATATTGCAACTCTGTTTATAATTTTCATAACAGAGGTTTTCAAGGAGTGTATGAAATGTATATATATAGGTGTATATCTCGTAACTTCATTATTTATAATGATATTCAAAGATTGAATCTATTCAAATCTTGTCTTGTAGTCTCATCTATGTGATGAACTTTTGAACTGATTATAACTTGAACGGTGGTAGTTCAAGTAATATTTGGAAAAGATATAAGTATATTGGGGTATCTTGTAACTTCATATTTTCAACTTATATCTAGTTAATGATTATCTTATGCATATCAAAGATTTTCAGAAAAATGTTGAGACAAGGGTAGATATATGAGATCACCTTGCAACGATATTTTTATACAGTTATAAACTGGAACTCTGTGTATATTATGCATGGAAGAGGACTTCCAAGATTTTGAAAAGTATATATGTATATATACTGAATATTTTGCGACTTCATCGCATTAAGATATCAAACTTGGTTCATTTCTTTTGACCAAGACTTTCATGAGTACTATGAGAAGGCTCATATATTGTTAATCATTATACATATTATTTTGGTGGGCTTGCTGCTCACCCTTGCTTTCTTCTTTCATCACACAACAACAGATAGAAAAGATGAACAGGACCAAGCTCCCGATTCGCAAGCGGTTAGAAAACGTTCCGCAGTCTTCTGAAAGCGTTGATGCCGCCGTAGCTGAGGTATGAGCTACCAATAGGCTAGGTTTTCAACTATTGATGAACCATACTTATGTATAATATGAATTGTAATAATGGCAAGGAATATATAAATTTATTCAGAACCTTTTTAAGGTGTAACGGTTTATAATTGTGGAATATAAGGACTTGTGTTATTTTTGAGTGTTCATCTCTGAGACTATAACTTGTGGTGTGTGTGTTTATTGTGGGGTCATAGTACAGAGTAGTTGATTATTTATTAAGATTGGATGTTATTAAGGGAAATGGAACTCGTGACAACCCGGATCCCCAACCCCGGATTTGGGGGTGTTACAACCAGCTGAGCATCTCTAGCAATGAAACTCTTCTGGAAATGCAAGGAATGTTAGATATCTCAGAATCTGATGAACTTGAATTCCACAGACAACTCCAAAATAAGATAGAAGAAAACAACAGGAAGCTGGGGAAGAAATCTAGACAATCAAGGAAATAGAATTATCTGCTCAGACTAGAGGAGCACCTTGAAAATGATTATGAGCAAATCTTTGTACATTTTACCTTGTTTAATTTCTAGTAAATATTGCAGCACTTATTAGTTTTATTTACTACTTTTTAATCTGTATTTTTAGGGTGTTTTATTATCATCAAGTTTCTCTTAATTTATGGCTACAATTCTAGTAGACATAAATTGGGGGAGATTGTTGGAATATATTGTGAACTTTATGATTAGATTAACAAAAAACCTTAGTAGATTTAACTTAGTGTATTTTGTAGCACTCGACGGATGATCAAATATAGTCCCAACGGATGATTCAATATAGTCTCGACGAATGATGATTTGACATCCATCGAGTGAGTAGCTTATGTAATAATAAGAAGTGTAGCACATTTCTGCAAACAACTTTGTATAGATTCTGTAGTAGCATATGAGTCATGTTGACTACTGTTAGACATGCAGAATAGGTTGATTAATTATAAATATGAGATGTCTTGTAATTCTGCATAAGTGAAAAGAAGTCAAGTGTCAAATAGCTACCCGATGGATGATCAACAAAGCTACCCGACGGATGATCAACAAAGCTACCCGATAGATGACAAGCGTGTACCCGACGGATGATCAATTCAAATATCTGTTGACAGTGACAACACAGTCACAGGCGTTGGGTGTTTGTAAAAGGAATGTGGCAGCCTGTTTAACAGAAAATTGAGAACAAAGAAGCATTACCATTTCAATGCAAGTTATGAAGATTTTCAAAGATGCTAGAATAGAGTAGTGAAGCAGCATGGAGTTTGACTTGATAAGTTTTATTTTATTATCCTGTCTTGTTACCATGTAAACTTGGTGATATATAAATCAAGTGTAGCTAGTGGAATAACTAACTAAGCAAACACTTTTAGAAGAGAAATATAAAAGGTTGTAACTGTTAAGAATTTCTCTGTAGTTTGTTTGTTCACTTGTAAAGCAGTTGTGAGCCAATTTGAGTTTCACAGTGTTCTCAAATTGATATATATATATATACATCTCTGGTGGATACTTTCAAATCCACCAGAAAGTTTTAAAGACTTGTGTTTTTATTACTTTGTGTTTGATTTACTTAACTTGTCATTCTGTACTTTGTAAATCAAAACACTTATATATATATATATACATTGAGTTAGAACATCTTTTGTAATTCAGAAAAAGTTACTAGAATTACATTCAACCCTCCTTTTGTAATTCTTGTTATATTGTTAGGGAATAACAAGCCCCTATAAAATATGATCCTGAAGATGAGTAATCATATACCCGCTCAAATTAGGTCTCATATATTTTTATAGAGACATCCTACCCGAATATTCGAATATGATCGATTCGAACCTATGCACAAATTATATTTTTAGCCCATTATATTTATATATAAAAATCCATTTATAGTTTCTATATGTATTTCTATTTTTATAGAATTATATAAATTTTAATTCATAATATTTATTATTTTTATAATATTTTATCAATTTTTTACTAAATGATAATCATTTGAATATTTGAAGTAAAAACAATACTTGATGTTAGTGGATCATATTTGACTCGTATCCGGAGGATCATAAACTACCCGATTGGTAAATAGAAAATATAATACCTGCTCATATTTGGTTTCGATTTAGATCTCATATACCCGAGATGAGTTTGTATCCGAATAATATGATTTCGAATCCAAATCTAAACACAAAAAAAATTAAATGATCCAGACTTGAGTATAGGGGTGTCTGATTTTACTCGGGTCATTTTACCTCCTTAATTGCAGTTTGATGGCCTCTACAATTATTCTTTTGCACAAAAATGACTCTTTTATATTAAAAGTTAATTAATATTTTATGATAATCTTACATTAAGTGTTTTAATTTATGATATGTGGTTATTTTCATTTGTACCTTAAAAAAACTGTAATGCTTAATTGAATATATTATTGGCGAGAATTGAACTTGGAAACTTTGGTAATAATAATACTATCACACTTAATTTAATATGTCGGCGAGAATCGAACCTGAAAACTTTGGTTGTACGGATTTTAAGTATTTTTATTAATGGTTCGGATAATTTGACGGTTGTGATTAAGAGGGATAATAAAAAATAAGGGTTAGGCAATTACTCCCTCCGTCCCTCCCAATTGTTATCGTTTCTGAGAGAGTGCCCGACACGAATTTTAAGATGAAGAAAAAGTATGGTTCTTTATTTTTTTAAAAAAATTTTACTTTTCTGAATAAAAATTTAAACATTCTATTTTTATTCAGAAAAAGAATTTTTTTAAAAAAAGGTATAGAACTATACTTTCTATTCATCTTAAAATGCGTGCCGGACACTCTCACAAAAACGATAACAATTGGGAGGGATGGAGGGAGTACAAATTATACCCCAATTTGATTACTATAGTTTAATATAGATTTCTTCGATACTGCTACACTAAATTACTATTTTCCATGTTGCATTTGAAAAATTATTTTACAACAAATTTGGGAAGTAATTTGCAAATAAAATTTTTACCCATAATATTTTTTTTGGTTAATGGTAGGGGTGAAAAAAATCGAACAAACAGTTGAACTGACATAACCCGCCCCTTATTTTTGGCCAAACGAACCGAATTGTTCAAAACCTGAGATTTATTTGGATTATTTTTTTTTCAACCGGAATATAATGGGTTTGGTAAGGGTTCAACAATTTTTAACCCTTACTCAACCCAACCCAACCGAACCCGAACATGATTTACATAATTGTGATATGTACAGTTTATACATTAGTTACAATCTCATAACCATTTCAACATGTCTGCATCAAAACCTAAAAGTTGATTTATTATGTGGAACTGCATTAATATTCAATAATATGTGAAAGGTTTTATATGCAATCTCAATTGGCATCCACTAAGGTACTAGAGGGGAATTGTGCATAAATTATTGCAATTTTAGAGGCTATATTTTATTTCATTGTGCCTTCATATAGTATAACTATTCCTTACGAGATAAATTCCACATATCAAGTCATGCAAATGGGGTTATTTTATTAATTTGTTACACTGTATCGGAATATATAGTTTTCATATTTATTCTAGTGATGTAAGTAGTCATCCTGGCCATAATTCACCTTCTTAATAATATTTTTATAAAATTATTTAACTCGTTGATATGGGCTAAAATAGGCATGAAAAAATAATTAATGCTATATTAATTAGACTTAATATGGTTCAAAGCTCATTAAATATATTCACTTAAGGATACAACTCTATGAAAAGTAGACTCCAAAGCATATAAACCAACAAGGAATCTGCTTCCTACGATTTAGGATTACAATGTCAATTCAAAGACGAAGACTTGCTGACCAAGTCTGTTACGACTCGTATATTTTTAGTTTTATTTAAATGTGTAATTATTGAATAATTAAATAAATAAAATATGTGTATGGGTTCTGTAAGTTGGATATTATCTTTTTATTAATTATGTGAGATCGTTGGTGTTCAAGACTTATTTTGTATAATTGTTTGTTGAGCTGTATTGCATCGTTGTTACTTGTAAAAGTGGTTTTAGGGCATATTTATTTTAATAAATACTTGGATTATTTCTAAAATTATTTTTATGGTTTTGTAATTACAATAATTATTTTTTGGATTTTATAAAATTTAGAAATCAATATTTTATCAATTATTTAGCCCTGTATGATTTTCTGATTTTATTTATTTGTAAAATCCGTATTTAATTCCAGAATTCTTTAAAAATTACGAAACTCATATTTATTAATTTTGGATTATTCCAAGAATTTTAAAATTATTTTAAAAATTTTTGAGATTAATTTCACTCGCGCGTTGATTCCTTTAATTTATAAAAGCGAGTATAAATTACGTTTTGAAATTATTTTAAAATTATGAAATTTATTTTTTTATAAACTTCGGGATATTTATAACCTTTTAAGACTATTTTCGTGATTTTCTGAATATGTTTTAAGTGCAGCTCGGTTCGTTAATTGTGAAATGCGGGTACGAGTTGCGTTTCAAAAATGCTTATAAAATTATGAAAATTTTATTTTATTAATTTTTTATTATTTTGAGAATTTTATTATTTAGTTGGTAATATTTTCGGATCAGTTTTACCAGCAGCTTTGTTCGATAAACAGTATAAAATGAGACGAGGAAAAAAATCAGATTTGTAAGCAGGGACACGTGGTACACTCTCCTTATTCCACATATACGTGGCAGGAGCTGAGTTGTAGGAAAAAAATAAACAACAAAGGAAACACCCCTGTTCTTCCCCACCCCCATCTCGTCTTCTCCTCTCGATTTCTTATACATTTTTCTCCTTTATTTCTGTTCCCCGTTCTTCCCCCGTCACGCCTTGGGTTCTGGTAAGCCGCTGTGTTCTGGTTGATTATCTCGATTCTGTTTCTGCTGTCTGGTATATACATACGCGCATATGTTTAGGTGCGTGTGTATATCAGTGGGTGACAGGATTGTGGTAGTGACGTGTGATATTTCTGTGTAATTTCCGGCTGCTATTCGTTCTTTTCCGGCCACACCCGCGCGTGTGTGCGTGTGGTGATGTCCTCAAAATTTCTAATTTTTGTTTCTCTATAGTTAATTCTGATGAAAATTATATGATTATTAAGAAATTAAAAATTTTATTTTATCGGTGAATTTCATTTGGACACCCGAATTTATCGGGCAACAATGAATTTTGCCGGCGTTCGCGATGAATTTTTATGAGCGGACGGTGGACCGTGATGATTGTTATCGTTAATTAAATTGATGGTGATTGATGAGTTGTATCGGTGGTTGGGAATGTAAAATTGATTGATTGTTGGGTTGTTGTTGATGTGACGTCGAATGGTTTTGACGGGTAGGCCGATAAACAGAGGATGTGCTGCCCGAATTTTGGGAAAATTAAATTAAAAAATACGGGGATATATCTTGTGATTATCGGGGTTACTAGTTGAATATATATATATATATATACGTATATAGTTATAAATAAGTATTTTACAGGACCTACTGGTATGTTATGATGGAATATTTTACAAAGTATATGACAACCCTATTTTCGAACGTTGGTCATATGTATTTTCTGAAAATAATTATTGAACCAAGTTTTTAATATTGAACCGAATCTTGAATGCATGAATCCTAATTGTTGCGTGTATTATTATAATACGAATAATTACGAGTAGGATTTTGGTATCGTTTGGGGTAGAGTTGATATCGAGGATATGTCGAGCATACCTAGATGTCTAATATAGAGTATTTCGACTCTGTAGGTTTTAATCGGGGACCCGAAAATGGCGTTGGACCAAAGATAACCTAGTGATTAGTTGATAAGCTCAGCAAGGTTCCAAGTGAAGGACCTGAGTGTCAAAGTCGGATCCAGGATAGTCTGTTAGTAAGGCGGTAAAGCTGAGCGTCCAAGTCAGTCCAAGGTCAATCGGTATTAATTGTAAAGCTCTGCAAGGCAAGTACCCCTGACCATTCTTTTCTGGTTCAGTATATATGAACAACTATTGTTTATTCTCGTAATGTAACAAAAATGTTTTAAGTTACGTATCCCCTGTATTTGAAAATGTTGTTTAAATATGTTTTTGGGGAAAAGTAACTTCTGAAAGTACCTATCTCTAAAATGTGATTAAAATGAAAGGAAGTTTTGGATAGTGTGTAGTGATAGAATTATTTTGAAAAGAGATAGGTAAAAGCGGATTTGAAAACTGGATAAAATGAATCAGATATTAGATAACGTTGCGTAAGTGGCTAATTCGGTTGCGCGCATTACATAATCGATTAGTCCAACATAGATAATCAGAGACCTAGCTAGTCTCTACGGATCCGGTTATTTTGTGTGAAAGCCCGATCAGCTTTCCTAGACATTTTGTGTGATAGCCCGGCCAACTATCCTAGATAATTTGTGTGGAAACTTGATCAGCCATCCCTAGATAACATCCAATACATATCTGATTGTAACTTTGTGGTTCCAGTAACGGAACAAGTGATTGAGGTTCCAGTAACGAAACAAGTGATTGAGGTTCCGGTAAGAACAAGTGATTGAGGTTCCAGCAACAGAACAAATTGGGTCCCCATAACGGGACAAATGGTTTTATGGTTCCTGTAATGGAACGAAAGATTTGGAAATGAAAATAACATGCTAAAATTGAACTTTGGTATTTATGCACAGCACACGACCGTTGATTTTGTTTTACAAAGCATGCTAGTTTTGTTATCCAGTTTATACATGTTGTACTTGTCTTCTAACGAACTATGAATTCTGTTCCTATAACTGTTTTATTGAATTTTTTTTTACTTGTTATTCATATAGTGGTACTGCTGAGCAATTGATTGCTCACCCATGCAGAATGTTCTATACATGTATTGCAGATGCCTAGGAGACTCTTCTGTGGTAGTCAGGGCAGAGTTCCAGTTCCTTCTATGTCAGGCTCCTCTGAGGTAGTTGTGTTGGACCAAGGATAGTCTGGTGAGTTGCTGTATTAGGTTAGCTGCATCAAGATGGTTTGTTGTAAGTCGGTTTTGTAATAGTTGTAACCTAAATTATACTTAAACCTGGAAAAGGTCTTGGTAAAGGGGTCGTGGTTATGTATTATTAATGATTTGGATTATATTATATTATTGTTGTTGTTGATGACGTCAACCCCTGACCCCGGGGTTGAGGCCGTCACAGTTGGTATTAGAGCTACAGGTTTGACTCCCTGATTTAGGTTAGGAGTACAGTTAAAAGAGTGCAGGATGGTTTATATAAAGGTAGAAGTCAACAACTCAATCAGAGGAGCGAGTCTAAGAGTCCAGCTGAGGGTTTCGAGGGCGTAACCCTGACGTCTATTGAGAATTGGCTGGAACTGCCCTAGCTTAGAGTATGTCTCCTTCGTATACGTACTACTGGTAAGGTCCAATAGAGATTTCTAACTTTCCTCTCGAGAAAACGAGTCTCATTGAGAGAATTCAACTTTTGAGCGGACCCTTGATGTGTCAGCTGAAGAGACGCCAATGTTATTTCTAAATATCGCATTTTCTATGTCAAAGAATGTTATTGGACCGAGTGTGTGACCTCGGTGAGTTCGGATAGTATGATGATAGTCAGTGGCTGCTATGACAACCAAGTTTCTTGAAGTACGGGGATCGGTACTATTGTTATATCTTAAACCCTTATACTTCTTTCTTGAGACGTATGTTGTTTTCAGAGTAATTGTTTCCTATTCCATAAGTTGCTTACTTTTCCTGCGAGAAAGTTATGAACACGCAGTAAGCCACTTAGGTATCTGTTGATCCCATTATATATTAGATTTTCTCCCTCCCTTTTTGTGAATTTCCTTTTAAACATTTTTTCTTTCCTCGGTGATTCTATCGGTTGAATGGGGAAAACAATGCATATGATTTGACTACTTGTCTGTGTGACAAAGGGTCTGGTGGGACGCCACCGATGTATGTGTTTTGAGCTATGCGATACTAAGACTGGCCATCTTATGTATTTGTATGGTTACTCTCAATCATAACTATATCTTCTTCTCTTGTCCTCCCCGTATCATTAATTCCTTGACTTTGAAATTTCATTTGAAGTCCCGAGGCAGTGAATTGTTAGAAGCTTTTGTAATTAGACAGTCCTGATTATTGAAAGTAAATCAGAGTTGTCTGGAGGAAATAGAAGTTTTACATTGGGTTGTTAGCTATCTCGGAAAAGAAAATAGTAGTAGTTTGGTGGAGGGTCCAGTTATAAAAAAAATTCTTGACTTGTTGCGCCAGCAGCAGCAACAACAGTTGTAGTTAATCCAACAGATTCAACAGCAATAACATCAACGAGGAGAGCTAAACCAAACTACTAGTTTTATGTCCTTTCAGTCTGTTAAGCCCCCAGAGTTCAAGGGCGAAGTGGACCCTGTTGTTGCCATAAATTGGCTTAAAGAAATGGAAAAGGCATTTACCCTCACGCAAGTAAGTGATGATCTTAAGACAGATTATGCAAGCTACTTTCTTAAGAATGAAGCAAATTATTGGTGGGAATCCACTCGTGCGTTGGAAGGAGAAGGCCCTGTTTCTTGGACGAGATTTACAGAATTGTTCTTAGAGAAGTATTTTCCCGATTGTCTAAGGAATCAGTTGGAAGTCGAGTTTATAGAACTGAAACAAGGTGAAAGAAGTGTGTTGGAGTATGAGGCCAAGTTTACAGAATTGGCCCGATTAGTTCTTGAGTATGTAAGTACGGAGATTCAAAAAGCAAGGAGGTTTCAACAAGGGTTGAAGCCTGAAATTCACAGAGGAGTTGTGGCATTGCAACTCAAGACATACTCCTCTATGGTTCAGGCCGCCCTGGTAATAGAAAGTGACCAGAAGTTGGTTGTTAAGGAAGAGAGTGATAAGAAAAGGAAGTCTGAAGGTGTTATGGACAAGGCATACCAAGGAGAATCTAGTCAAGAATTTTGGAATTGGTTTGGCCGAAACAGGAGTAAAAGATTCAGGAGACAGAGTTTCTCCCAGACTAGGTCTGTAATTATCTCAGTTGCTTCTACTCCAGCTCAGTCAGTCAAGTTAGCAGTGGATTGCAAATGCTGTGACAGGAGACACAGTGGTTCATGCAAAAAGAATGTGTAATGTTTCAAGTGCGGTCATAAGGGTCATTATGCATCAGAATGCAATCCAGAAAATCCAGGAGTTACATGTTATAATTGTAGAAAAGTTGGGAATATTGCAAGGAGTTGTAGAACGGTTACTCAAGTACTACATCCCAAGGGCCAACATCCAACACAGCTAGAGGCAGAACTTTCAAAAGGACCAAGGGATCGAGCGTCTAGAATTTGGACGTAGTTGCAGCTGATCTGACACCTTTCGAGCTAGAAGAGTTCGATGTGATTTTAGGTCGGGTTGGTTGTCCTGTAGTAAAGAAAGGAGTGGTTTTTAGAAGAAGCGAATTATAAAGTGTACAGAATTGAAAGGCATATGTCATAGCCTATTTGTTTATTCGAGGATTTACCTCAACTCAAATAAGAATGTAACAAGTAAATAGTGGATCTACCGTCAAAGAGATCTCACAAAGTAACATCTGTCAAAGGATTCAGAAATTATGTTCATCTACAGACTTGAGGAATTACTTCACTGGAAGAAGTTCAAGAAATTGATCAAGCCTCAGTGATATAAATCAAGATTATGGATTTAATCAAGTGACAGAGATCTTGTCAGGGTATCAGATAATTACAGGGATTTAATCTGAAGAAAATCAAGTTATCAAAGTCAAGACATGAAGAAACGTCACGAAAGTTAGTCACTCATGAACCAGACAGTACATCGAGTGTCAACATTGAAGTGGTGGAATTGATTCATAATTGACAGTGATTTTCAGAAGATTTTCAGAAGAGTGGTTGCTGTTGAAGAGTAGTATTAATTCTCTATTAATTAATTAAGTCATATAGTTTAATTAAGAAAATAAATTATATTTGCAAAGATTAATTTATTTATTAATTGAATTAATTGATTAATTAATTCTGAATTAATATTATGAATTTTCAGAATTGATTTTGAATTTATATTCAATATTAATTCAGCATGACAATCAATTGAACTGGTATGACAATCAGATTGGCATACCGAAAGTCATATTAATTCAAATTGATTGTCATACCGAAAGTTCTACCAACTATGGGATTGTCTTGCTAGTTCAACCGATTGTCATACCGATTGTCTTGCTAGTTTGAGTGATTGTCTCACCGATTGTCTTGCTAGTGTAAAAGATTGTCTCACCGAAAGTCATGCCAACTATCAGATTGTCTTGCCAGTTCAATGAAGTTATGTTGATAAAATCATTTAAAAGACAAGAAGAGTAACAGACAATTAATATCACATAATACACTTAACCAACTCAAGAACAGAACAGAAGCAGCCGCCCAAAACATTTCATCTCTCTGCTGAATTCAAGATCATCAATTTCTAGTTTTAAAGTTAAATCCAAACTACTAGAAATCATTCTCTTGTACTTGTGTAACTATCTAGCGGATCAAAATCCCGAGAACTTAATCTCAAATTGCTTCTAGCATTTGATCTTTTTATTGCAAAAATAGAAAAAGTTCATGTCGAATTTATTCTAGATTTGTGATAATTAATTTGAGATTAATCCCTTGTAATCGATACCGTTGTTGTAACACCTTTCAAGTTTAATAATATTTTTATTTAACTTGAATTTTGTTTCACTTTTTTATTCCGCATTAAATTCGATTAAACGGTATAATTTGTATTCAACCCCCCTTCTACAAACATATTGGGACCTAACAATTGGTATCAGAGCCTTCTGATTAACGAACAAATCAAGATCCTAGACTTTTGTGATTTTTCAACTCTGAATTTTTATTTATTCAAAAATTCATAATGACTTCACGAAAAGTTGGAACCGTTAAAATTCCATTGTTTGATAAAGAAAATTATATTATGTGGAAGAAGAAGATGCTATTGTTTTTACAAGTTGCAAATCCCAAATATCTGGACTTGTTAAAGAAGGGTCCAAAAATTCCGATGGTTATTGAACCGGAAGTTATAGAAGATAATGTTGTAATTACCAAAGATAGAACCTATGCAAAAGATCCTCAGGATTTTACTCTTGCTAAACAGGAAGAAGCCTCCTTGGATGCCAGCCTTCAATTAATTTTAGTTGATTCCCTTGATCCCTTGATGAACAGACATGTGATGAACTGTAAAAATTCCAAACACATGTGGGAAACTATTGAGGTGATTAATGAAGGCACAGAGGAAGTTAGGGAGAATAAGTTAGATATCCTAACCTCTGAGTATGAACATTTTAAATCCAATCCGGGAGAAGGAATTACTGAAGTGTTCGAGAGGTACAATGCATTGATCAACAACCTGAACATAAATGGAAAATATTATTCAATCAGGGAGATCAACAAAAAGTTCCTTTTAACACTGCCAACTCATCTTGAACATAAAATCACTGCCATAAGAGAAGCGAGAGATCTGGGTGAGATTTCTTTGGAAAGGCTCTATGGTGTGTTAAAAACCTATGAGTTGGAGCAGATTCATCAAAAGGAAGTCTACGGGAAAGATAGAGTGGTCAGCACATCTACTGCTCTAGTAGCTGAAGGTCAACAACAACAACAACAATCTCAACAGTCAGATAGAATGGTACAGTCTTCCAAGGCTGAGGAAAATGTGTTAGTAGTAGAATATGATCCTCCTACTACAAATCAATCCGGTGATGATTTTTACTCCTTGGAAGAGTTGGAGCAATTGGAAGATAAGTCAATGGCCCAGATTGTCAAGAGATTCTCCAATGTCAGATTTAAGAGAAATCCCAAGTTCAAGTACAAGTCCAACTACAATAGATTCCAGAAAGGTGGATCTTCATCCTCTAACACCAGCAGTGGTGGATATAAAACAGGGATGGTTGATCGGAGCACCATTTGATGCTTTAACTGCAATAAGTTGGGACACTTTGCCACATAATGCAGGAAGCCAAAGCAAGTAAGAAAGAACTCTTATGATTCAAATTAGAAGAGTAACTTTGAAAGGGCTTATCTGGCAAAGGGAAGAAGCTGGGATGATACTGATAGTGAAGATGAAGAAGTTGGGAATCTTGCTCTTATGGCTATTGATGGAAATACTTCATCGTCAAGAAAAGAGGTAAAATTTACTGATGCTGAATTAGTTTATTATCTAGGAGGTTCCTTAGATTGTGCTCGTCGTGATAATGAACTGTTAAGTCAGTAGATCAAAGACCTTGAGAAAGAGGTCAATGAATTAAGACTTGTGCACATTAATCAAGACAAATTAAAAGAACAAGTATCTTTTCTAGAGAATAGAGTTAACTGTTATAGACAACTCGAAACTATTCTCAAAGACAAGATCACCGGTCTTGAGACTAAGGTTAAAGCTTACTTTAATTCTTGTTCGAAGGCTAAAGAGTTCTACAGTAAGAAAGGTGTTAATCAACCATCTGGAATAGGTTTTGATTACAATGCTACTATTGGAGAATTAGGCATAAACTCCCCTCCTCATGTCTGTGCTAAAGGTAGGAAAGTACCACATGTGCTTAAGGGTGTTGATAAACCCCTCTATAAAGGATCAATTGTTGAACCATTTGATGAGACCTCCTTTATTATTCAAGAAGAAATACGTGCTGAAGATCGTGCTAATGAGAAGGTTGGTTCCAAGACAAGTGTGTCGAAAGTTCCAGTCAAAGTTGTGAAAGCAACTGAGACTAACTCAGACACACATGAGTTGGATAACAAAAATGCCATGTCTACCATGCATAATTTGCCTGTTGTTAATCCCTCTCATAAAGTATGTGGTGTTCCTAATTGTATGTCTTGTGCTTTTAATTTGATGTATGCTTATTTTAATGGTAAGCATGTTTCTAGTGATAAGACTACTGCTCATCAACATGTGAATAATAGGAAGCATGATAGGTCTAAGACTGCTAGTCCTCCTAAGGCTAGAAAGGAAACATTTGTGCCTAAGCCTAAACAGAAATTTGTGAAGGCTGTTTACAAGGTCAAATATCCAGTCGTTGAGAAAGTTGAGAACATAAAAGTTAAGAATGTTGTTTTACCTGATAAAGGCCAATTCTACAAGTATGCCGGACCCAATCAAGTTTGGGTTCCGAAGAAGGTTTAATCCATTTGTATTGCAGGGCATTAAATAGGTGGAACCGACAGTGTGGATTCTTGACAGCGGACCGTCAAGACATATGACCGGAGATAGAGCCCTGCTATCAAATGTGGTTGAGAAAGCTGACCCAGTGGTTACCTTTGGAGATAACAGCAAAGGTTTAACTGAGTTATATGGCTGTTTGCAAGCTGGTAATGTTATCATTGAACTCAAACTTCTTTCAACATTAGTGATTTCTTATTTCATCTAAAATCTTTTGAAGTCACTATTATACATCATCTCTTTCAAAAGATTAAATGTATGATTTTCATTCATTATAGATCTTAAGTACATTTTGTGGCGCCCTCCAAACCCGGGTCAGAAGTTTGGGGTCCACAACACATACTCAATATATAAACTTGTATATAAATTATTATTTTAATTCCAAATATTACTTTTAATTCAAAAATAAATCTGAATTAATTATTTAATTAATTTTAGTTAATTTTTAATTAATTAATTAGTCAATTAATTTGAAAATTAATTGATTAATTGATTTAATTAATTATTAATTGATTTTAATTAATTATTTAATTAGATTTAATTATTTAAAAATGATTTAAAAATTCCAAAAAATAGTTTCGAGCTTTAAAATATTACTTTAAATTGTTTTCAAGGCTCGATAATTATTATAAAATTATTTTGAAGCCAGAATTGGCCAACCGAACCCTGTTTATTACTCCGAAATTGATCCAACGACCCGCTTTAATTCCGAAAAATGTTTTAAAAATCATTTTAAATACCCGAAAGCCTGTTTATGACCCGAGACTTCTTTATAAGTGATATGTCATTGATTATTTGACGTGTTATGTGTTATATGTGACTTGTTGATTGACTATTGGTCTATATGTTCGGTGATTACTTGTTTATAGCATAACTTTCAATCCGTTAATCGGATTTGGATGAAACAAAGGGTAGTTGAAACCTTATGACGTCCATGTGACGATTAGAATAATGTGAAATGAATATTGATAGATACCTGTGATGCCTAGCAGAGTAAGCAAGGCGTAGGAAAGGGAAACAGGTGATCAGAGAATGGAATCGACATGTAGAAAATACAGCAAGTGATCGGAAGATAGAATCGAGGCATAGGAAAAGTAGACGAGTGGTTGTTGAAGAGAGTCATTTGACGAGTACAAGTGAAATTGGAATCGATTATGATAAGGCAAGTACTTCTGAACCTTTCTCAAGATATAAAGCAAATATTTTTAAATTCTCTTGTGACATACTGTTAATACCCAAAATAGCTCTGTTTTATACTGTAAATACTTTGAATCCTTCAGCCTTGAACCTGAGCCACATCATTTGATCTTTGAGCCGCAAGCCTTATTCTTTGTGAACCACTTCTTGTTGATTTACCAGATATTAAACCACATAAATACGATACTACTCCACAAATATATAACCATCATATACCAAACACTGGAACAAAATTATTTAAACATACATAAACTTTTATACTCAACCATACCTTGTGATATCAAAGTACTAAAACCTTGTCAAAATACTATTCATCTAATATCCAATTATCCTACCGGCTGGAGGCTACTTCTTTTATATACTCTGATATACCCCTTCAGTAACCATGAATTGTTACCATGTTTTTTTACAAATGTTCTACTGTTATTGATTATGATCTGGTTTATTGAACTCTCTTGTTTATCATATTAAAATGCTTTAGAATTGGATAGCTTTCTTTGTATGGACCAGATTCGTGGTCAGACCATATCGATGGTCAAGTTAGGCCAATGTGTGCCTTGGATCCAGTAGTTAGAGCAGTGCTGTGTGCTCTGCTCGGGGTTAGTGCGTGACTGATCAGCAGCCTAACCTTGGTTTTAAAAACTTAAAATGAATATCCAGTTCTATTGGTTGTTTAACAAGAAACTTGATTCCTTTGAATCATCTCGTTTATTATTGTTTAACCTCAGTTATTGATAATATGACTTGCTGGGCTAGTTAGCTCACTCTTGCGAATTTTTTATGTATTCTACAGTTAAGAAGGATACGGTTGACAGCAAGGTTTCCCAGTTAAATGTTCGAGCTAGGATTCCAGATTATGATTGATTGAGCTAGCAAGAGCTTATTGCAGTAGTGAGATAGTAAGGTTGTAAGAATAATTTCATATCATTTGTAAATTAAATTAGTTGAGATTTAGTACGTTGTAATAAAAGTTAAGGTTGTGGCTTGTTTTCATACTTTAACCTGTTGCGATCCGTGGTTTTGTCAAGCAGGGTCATTACAAATAATAATTTATATACAGGTTTATATATTGAGTATGTGTTGTGGACCCCAAACTTCTGACCCGGGTTTGGAGGGCGCCACAGGTTGGTATCAGAGCTACAGGTTATAAGTCACTGAAACCAGCCTAGATTTTCGGGATTGGGTAGAAGGTTAGGATTGGAATATGAAATAGAAAGATAGGTCATCGTGAGGTTGAGTATGACTGTATAGTAGGTCTCCGGCACGGTTCGTGTTGCGATTTGGGATTCTTACCTAGCGACGTGATAGCCAGGCAACGACAATGGCAGATCCTGATTTCCCTGCATCAACTGATCGTTTGGAGCTTTCCGTTTAAGGATCATCATCTTCTCTCAGATTCAATTTGTGCCTTGTTCCTCCATCAGTATTAATGGTATTACCTTTTATTATGACAGTTGCGCCTCTCCAAGTTACTTAACGCTATTATATTACCTCTTGATACGAGATGACCTATTTGAGAAACATCCATCTGTTTATTCTTGTTTTACTAGACATCGATTGTGAGTGTGTCCTTTTAATTTACCCTACACCCTTTTTTATACCCCAGTTTAAAATATGTTCTATGAAACAATTGTATTTATGAGGATGAACTCGGGTGCTGCAGTAAATGGTGAATATTGAAATACAAATTAAGGTGAGAAGGAGTTTAGAAAGAAGATTCAAGTGTTCCGGAGGATGGCTGTTATTAGGTTACAAGAAGCTATTAGTAAATAGGCCACTCATGACTAGCTTATGGAATGGAGTAGATAAGTGTTGAAGAAAGAGAGTTAGAAGAGATTAGGGATCTGAAGATTTCTTAAAATTATAAAATGGTGTTGTAATAATGTGATATATATTTTAATAAGATGATGTGACATTAGCTGACTTGTTGACTATTGGATAGTCTGTTCCACTTAATTGTCACGCCCCCAACTTAAACAGCAAATTAAATATAACTATTACAACATTTCAAAGATAAGTAAACATAACCAACTCCAAGATCTTACAGTTTAGGGTTTGGAACAGCCCAACACGACCATCTATTACAACTGATTTTAAATAGCGAGTCCTCACACATTCTACTATCTCTTATTCTACCTGAGCTCGAACATAAGCATCAATATCACAGGTCTTACGGGCAGTCTGCTTGAATCTAACCATAGCTGCTAGCTGTAATATCAGGGTAAAGCAAGGAGTGAGCCAAATGCTCAACAAGTGCTAACAGTACGATACAAAACATAAATCGAGATATACATTAAAGAATGACAATGGAAAGACATAACCAATGATAACGAGGGTTAAAACTATGGGTGATGGCATCATTTTTGCTTGTATTAAAACAATTTCAAAATCATGAAAAGACTTTTGAACTACTTGCAATACGTACTCGAGGGTTCATGGCATCTCTATATAATTCAAAGATAAACATAAGATACGCTTGATTTAATATATCAGATGACACAGGATAGTTGTAGCAATGTATGAACTATTAGCAGTAAATACGAAGGTCAAGTTGAATCACTTGCCTTGAGAAAGGCTGGTCTGGTCTGACTGGTAGGAGCAACTGGAGCTTCACTCGACCTTTATGGAAAGTTTTCCCTCGTCTCGAGATCCTACATAAATAATAATAATCCTCATTATAATATATTCTCACCAACTTAACCTATTTATAACCCGAAATTAAACACGGATGGCACTTAGGCCTATATGCACTTAATTTTATATTCACTTTTAAATTACAATTGTACATACATAGCCACATAATCACATATCATATATTAATACCAAATAACACCATATACACCATAATGCAACACTAGGCTTGGATGATCTCGACTCACAACTTAAGTAACTTGGTCGCTAAACTAGACAAAGTCTTCTAATTTTGGCTTCCTAACTCGACGTGCCTTTACTAAACTATCCAAAACCTATTGACCCTCACATGTGCCTTTTGCTCTACTGACCTTTTAATATCTTAAAACTATGGTGGTCAACCTAAATCTCACTCCTAAGTGTTCTAAAACTATGTGATAAGTGAAAGTGCTCACTGGTGCAAATTTCAGAATGACAACTATAGTTTCTTGAGTGTATTAGACACTGTTAAACTACAAGTTTTCCTTCAAAACTTTTATACAAGACTCTCCTGACCTAAGGGCATCTCCTAAACTTGATGTGGCTCAAGGGCCTGGCTTGGGCCTTCTTGGGCCTAAGCTAAAAGTCCAAGGTTCCCCTATTTTTCTGGGCAGAAAACGCCCTGACTTGAATTAACTTGTGACACATGGTTCTAACTCATATCCTATGAACTATGGTATGAACTATGGTTGGAAAAACTTCTCTGACACACCCTCTAACTAAGGCCCAACAGGGCCTAATGAGGGCCTACCCATGACATGGTCAAATCTCCCTATTTCTAAGTTGTAACAAAACTATCCCCTGCTGGACAGATTTTGTTATTCTACTTGTGCACCTAACCAAATGACATGCAAACCTCCAACCAACACCTAAAACCTTTTATATACTCCCAATACTAACTTCTGGTGGCTGGGGCCTCAAAGTTCTTATCAATGACATGGTCAAAACTCACTCTAAACCTCAGGGTACTAAACTGATTTTCTGCAAAAATTATAACTCTCATTTCTCCAAGGTTTTGACTTGACAAACTCAACTACCAACAACCCAATACCCAAACCAAGACTTAATCATGGTGATCTACTGAACTAACTCCCTTATTCTCAAAATAACTTTGGTGGAGATCATCCTTACCTAAGGTGCAATTATGGCAAAACAAAAGAAACTACACTTCACAACTCACAAATCATCAAGTTTTTGAAACAACAAGATATACATTTTTATAAAAGATAACCATGAATTATTACCATGAATCAAGGAGCATTAATCAATATTAACACCTTATTCCTACTGAAATTAAAGCTTACTAACAAAATCTTTCCAAATGATCAAAATCTTCCAACATTCCAAGAGAAATTTACATGCATGCATGTCTTCGAGTTTTACCAATCAAAGAAACATGTTTTCTAAATATATATTACCATGAAATTGACATGCAAGCCTATAATAAGCTATATCTAGATGATCACTTAGCATGCAAAGGGTTTTATCAAGACTTCACTAAGATTTTCATGTTATCATCACAAAAACACACAAAGTGGAACATGACAACCAAAATACCATCCATTCGGCTCCTATCAAGTCATGGCCGAATGGATTAGGGTGAAAACAACAATTGCATGAGTGTAACATACTCATGTCTAGCCATTCTCAACCCTTTGCTACTATAACTCATGGTGAAAGCCTTGAATTCACAAGAATCAAAGATATTCACTTGGAGTTTTAACAACACACCACCATGCAAGGTCAACACATAAGTTTTTCTACTCTAAACTCTTAAGATATACAAGGACAACATGTAGGGAGTAGGATTACTTGATAATAGGATGATTGTTTGAGTGAGAAATAAAGAAAGAAGGGGATGGGGGCTTGGTTTTTGGGAATTGCCGAGAGGGGATGGGGAAAAGCCGAGAGGAAGGGGAAGAAGGAGATGAGAGTGAAGTGGTGGGATGAAGTGAAGTGATGATCACTTCTTTGAGTTGTTTTTATGTCTTGATTTTACTATAATATGAGTGGGTTTGAGAAATGACAAGGGTATCCTTCTATCTAGAACTAAGCTAACTTGCATGCAAGGTCAAGGAGGTAATTTGGCTACTAGTTCATGAGTTAGTGGGTTTGGAATTGTCCTCTTTGTCCTTGAAAAGAATGAAAGGGTGGTTTGCATGCAAGGGCTTTCTTGTAATTTGCTAAATATGACAACTAAAATTTATTAAGATTTATTTTTATAAAATAAAATACAAGTTCAAAAATTATAAAATTTATACCATAAAATAACTTGGATTTTTAGAAATTTTATAAAACTACTTTTGAATTCTGTGAACAAATAACTTTTTAAAAAGATATTTATTCAAGGTTTAAGATATTCCTTATAAATCAAAAATGAAAGAAATAATTAAACTTTTGATTTGAAAAATCATATACCACATATCGAAAATTTAAGACGCAGATATTTACATTCACACAAGCATACAATAGTTGAATATATTGGCATTCGACTTTATAATTACACCAAATTTTACAATTAATATTACACGGAAATGCTGGTTGTAACATCCTCTCCCCCTTAAGGGATTCTATCCCCAGAATCTAAGAGAACAGATGAGGATACCGGGAACGCATATCAGACTCTAACTCCCAAGTCGATTTTTCGACCTTAGGGTTCCTCCAAAGCACTTTTACTAACTTTACTGACTTATTTCTAAGGCTCTTCTCTTCCCAGTCGAGTATTTTAACCGGTTGCTCCATAAATGACAGGTCTGCCTGAATTTCTACAGGTTCATATTTTATCACATGGCTAGCGTCAGGATTATACTTATTAAGCAACGACACATGGAACACATTATGCATATGCTGATACTGAGGTGGTAAGGCCAACTCGTAGGCCACCTTCCCTACTTGACTCAAAATTTCAAAAGGACCTATGTATCTAGGTGCTAACTTCCATTTCTTGCCAAATCTAGACAACCCTTTTCTAGGTGACACCTTCAACAAAACAGCTTCGCCAATTTGGAATTGAACATCCTTACGTGCTGGATCCGCATACTTCCTCTGTCTATCTTGAGCAGCAAGCAACCTTTTCTGAATTAACTTGACTGAATCATGCAACTGTTGTACCAATTCCGAGCCAAAAATTCTTCCTTCTCCTACTTCATCCCAACTTGTTGGTGATCTACATTTTCGCCCGTACAAAGCTTCGTATGGTGGCATGCCGATACTGGAATGATACCTATTGTTGTAAGAGAATTCAATCAACGGCAAGTGATCGTCCCAACTTCCTGCAAAATCGATTGCACAACTGCGCAACATGTCTTCGATTGTTTGAATTGTCCTTTCGCTCTGACCATCAGTCTGCGGGTGGTATGCCGTGCTCATATTCAACTTCGTGCCAAGACATTCCTGAAATTGCTTCCAGAATCTCGAGTTAAATCAGGGATCTCTGTCTGAAACTATTGATACGGGTACTCCATGCCTCAGTACGATTTCGCGCACATACAGATGAACCAATTTGTCCAATGACGACTTCTCGTTTATTGGAAGGAAATGCGCCGACTTCGTAAGACGATCAACTATAACCCATATTACGTCATGCCCGGATTTCGTTCGCGGTAGTCCTACTATAAAGTCCATAGCGATATTTTCCCATTTCCATTCTGGAATCTTCAGGGGCTGAATTAATCCGCTTGGTCGTTGATGTTCTGCCTTCACTTTCTGACAAGTATAACACTTCGCAACCCATTCTGCCACGTCTCGCTTCATATTTGGCCACCAAAAGTTCTTCTTTAAGTCTCGATACATCTTGGTACTTCCCGGGTGGATTGAAAATTTCAAATTGTGGGCTTCGTGGAGGATCTCATTCTTTAATTCAGGTACATGAGGAATCTAAATTCTGGAAGAAAACCTTAGTATCCCTTGCTCATCCCTTTGAGTATTAATCTCCTCTCCAGATAACTGATTCTTCTCTTTCTCCATTACTTCTTCTTGACACTTCTTTATCTTTTCCACTAGTGTTGGCTGAAAGGTCATTACACGACAAACTTCCTCAACTTTTCCGCAAGCACAAAGTTCCAGTTCAAATCTCTTGATTTCTTCAGATAACTCTTTTGATGTTATCATCATATTCAGTCTCTCCTTCCTACTCAGAGAATCGGCCACAACATTCGCCTTTCCAGGATGGTAATTTATCGAGCAGTCATAGTCCTTGATCAATTCCAGCCATCTCCTCTGCCTCATATTGAGCTCCTTCTGAGTGAAAATGTACTTTAAACTCTTGTGATCCGTGTAGATTTCACACTTCTCTTCGTAGAGGTAATGTCTCCAAATCTTAAGTGTGAACACTATGGCGGCTAGTTCCAAGTCATGCGTCGTGTACTTTAACTCATGCGGTTTCAATTGTCTTGACGCATATGCGATCACTTTACTGTGTTGCATCAACACACAACCCTAACCCTTATGTGAAGCGTCGCTGAATATTACAAAGTTCCCTTGATCATTTGGTAGCACTAACACCGGAGCGGTTACCAATCTTTGTTTCAATTCTTGAAAGCTATCCTCACATTCTGCACTCCATTCGAACTTCTGATTCTTTCTGGTTAACTCGTTAATTACAGGAATATCTTCTATGTTAGGGCTGCCTTTTTCTGAATCCACTACATAAGCTAGGAACGACTCACAACCTTTTCTAAGTAGCTTCTTAGCCTGAACAATTGTAAGAAATAGTTGCTCTTGCCTCTGCCCCTTAAATACTACCTTCTCTCCACTCTTCGTCTTTAAATACACTTTCTTGGTCTTACAATTAATCTGAGCGTTATTCTCTCCTAACCAATCCATTTCTAAAATTATATCAAACTCTCCCAACTTGAAGAGTATCAAGTCGGCTGAAAACTTATACCCCGAAATATCAATCTCACACTTTGGACAAAATTGATTCACAGGAATCTTCTCTTGGTTCACAATTACCACATTTACTACCTCACTCATAATCATTTTATCACATTGGAGCTTATCAACAAAAGTTTCTGATATGAAAGATCTTGTTGCTCCCGAATCAATCAATACTTTAGCTTTGACATTATTGAGTAAATGTGTACCTGCTATCACCTCAGAATTCTGAACAGCATCCTTCATCTTCAGATCAAATGTCCTTGCTGTTGCTTGCGGGGTTGGTGTAGGTGGTGGAGGTAATGCCAATACCTCAGCTGGCACGCTTGCACTGGTACTTGCCACGTTCATCAGAGCTTTGACTGGTCCGGTTGCCTTGCACTCCCAAGCTATGTGTCCAGTTCTCCCACACTTGTAACATGTAACTCCTGGCTTCGGTATCTTGCACTCATTTGCCAAATGTCCCTTCTGATTGCACCTATTGTTGGATTTTTAACGCAGCGGGGTCATGGTAAAACACTTTTACACATACAAAATCCAAATAAAAGCATATAAATCGTGAATAAAAATTCGAGGGATCGAATCTAACCTTTTAAAATAATTCGGAGACAACGATCAGAGATCTTTAGCAGTTGCTCCTCAAGTGTGAAGCACTCCACCGGTATCCACCAAGAAAACGATGTTAAGGAGGAGGAAGGAGGTGGAGAGAATTGGGTTTTCCAAACTTTTGGGTTTTCGGGTTGGTTCGAATAAAATTAGGGTCTATAATAGTGTATTTATAGGCAAAATTTTCAGCTGAAATTTTCCCATAAATATTATTATTATTATCCCATTTATTATTCTCATTAATAATTAAAACACCTTTTAGTCATTAATCCTTTTTCTAAACACTTTAGAAATAATTCTCTCTCTTGATTTAATTTCTAAAAATTAAATCCTTTAATTAATAATATTAAGAACTTTTCTTAATTAATTTATAATCAATTAAATATCATTTAATCAATTATTAAATTTGCCAATTAATTATTTATTTCACAAATAAATAATTATTTAGCCATTATTAATTAATTCCTCCACCATTAAATCATTCTCTTTTTATGGTGTGGCCCTGTAGGTTCAATATTAAGCCGGTAGTAGAAATAAATAATAATAAAACTATTTTATCATTATTTATATAAATTCTCTAATTTATTAAATATGATTAATTAATTAATCACATTTATTCTACATCGTGAGGGATACTTCTTAGCATATCGCGACTATCCGGATAATATGAATTCACTGCTTAGAATATCAAGAACCTATTCAGTGAATAGTTATCGTACAATAAACTCCTTCTACCCTACAATGTCCCGATTAAATACAAGGCATGGATCTCGTGTCAAGCCTATCTAATTTAATCACTTGCTTACCATTTACTATGCTTAGTTCTATGCAAATTAGAAACTCCTTTCTAATTTCATTCACTCTGGCCAGAGATTCCTGAACTAGCATAAGTGGATCAGCCTTAAACATTCGCTTCCTTCACTGGAAGGGGTAGATCCTTTATTGATCATACACTATCTTCGTGTACAAATTCCTATACCTAGAAGAGCCCTAATAATTGTCCCTGGAGACTAAGAACTAAACCAAAGCATAGTTCAGTGTACACAAGATGACTATGATGACCTCAAGTCTAAGGATACTTGTACAACTATCACTATGTGAACAATTGTTGACACGTGAGTGAACTCCATCAGTTGTTCAGCTGTGCGAGTCATGTTCAGTGAACTTATTCTATAATAAGCACCTACATACTAGCTATAGTGTCACCACACAAATGTCTATGAGAACAGACATCCTTCATAATGAAGCAAGCATAGTATATACCGATCTTTGAGGATTATTAATTACCAGTTAGTAATCCTATGACCAGGAATTATTTAAGTTTAGAGTTATCATCTTTTTAGGTCTCACTATTATGATTTCATTATAATCCATAAAAAGCTTTACTCTAAACTATGGTATATCTTATTTAAACACTTAAATAGATAAAGCCCGTAATAAAAACAAAACAAGTCTTTATTAATATCAATGAAATCAAAACAGATTAAATAAAAGTTATTCCTAAATCCTAATACATGATTGGACTTAGGACATATTCCTTTCAATCTCCCACTTGTACTAAAGCCAATCACTCTGGTATCTAATACCCATCCTGTCATTATGATGATCAAAGTGACTTTCATAAAGTAGCTTTGTGAGTGGGTCTGCTATGTTGTTATGTGTGTCAACTCTAATTCAATACAACATAAGAAATGTTATCGCGCTGCCACTAACCCTTTTGTAGACGCATGGTTCATCTACGTTTTTGATAAAATCAAACTCTTTGATTGTCTTATCAAAACGAATGTTCCATCTACGAGAAGCTTGCTTTAAACCACATATGGTTCGTAGTAGCTTACACACTAGGTTTTCATTTCTCTTGGAAAGAAAACCATCTGGCTAATTGCCATATCTCATAGTCGTAGTAAGCAGCAATCACAAGCAAAATTCGAACTGATTTTAACAGGGCTACAGGTAAAAGGTTTCATCAAAGTCAATCCATTGCCTTTGTTTGAATCCTTTTGCCACAAGCCTGCCCTTGTAGGTCTCCACCTGGCCATCTGCTATAATCTATCTTTTGTATACCGTATACATAGATTC
The DNA here is from genome assembly GCF_009905375.1 of Apium graveolens. Classification (NCBI taxonomy): domain Eukaryota; kingdom Viridiplantae; phylum Streptophyta; class Magnoliopsida; order Apiales; family Apiaceae; genus Apium; species Apium graveolens. The sequence continues at coordinate 156,502,882 of NC_133653.1, forward strand.
CATTCCGGATTTCATGGCACTATGCCATTTCTCTGAGTCAACACTACTTATAGCCTCATTATAGGTCACAGGGTCGTCATCATCAATGATCGACAACTCTTTGTCATTCTCAATGACAAGGCCATATTACCTCTCAGGTTGGCGAGACACTCTCCCTGAACTATGAATGGGTTGTTCCACAAAAGGTTGTTCAGTCAGAACAGGTGTTTCCACTTGATCCGTAGTAATTTGTGCTTCTTGAACTTCATCAAGTTCAATTTTGCTCCCACTGTTTCCTTCAAGGCTAAACTCCTTTTCCAAGAAGGTAGCATGTCTGGAGACAAACACCCGATGATCGGTGTAAAAGTAATACCCTAAAGTCTCTTTAGGATATCCCACAAAACCACATTTTACGGATCGATATTCCAGCTTATCTGGGTCAACTTTCTTGACATAAGCTGGATATCCCCAAATCTTAACGTGTTTAAGACTCGGTTTCCTTTCTTTCCATATCTCATACGAAGTTTGAGGAACAGATTTTGGAAGGCACCATATTCAGTAAATATGCTGAGGTTTCCAATGCATAACCCCATAGGAATACTGGAAGATTTGCATAGCTCATCATGGACCGAACTATGTCTAACAAAGTTCGATTTCTCCTTTCAGATACCAATCTGGAGGAGTCCACTGGGAGACTATACCATTTACTTTGAGATAATCTAGAAACACTCCATTAAAGTATTCACCACCTCGATCTGATCGAAGAGTTATAATACTATGTTTGGTTGTTTCTCCACTTCATACTTATATTCTTTGAACTTTTCAAAGGCCTCAGACTTGTGTTTCATCAAACACATATCCGAATCCAGATCTATCATCTATGAAAGTAATGAAGTATGAAAATCCACCCATGGCTTGCTTAGACATTGGTCCACATACATCTGTGTGTACCATTCCTAGCAAATTTGCGGTCCTCTCTCCATGTCTACTAAATGGAGACTGCAGTGCCACTATAAAGTGAGATTTTCATCATCCCTTTTCTTTTATTAGTTTGTTCAATCTGAAGTAAATTATGTCACATATAAACAGACCATTATTTAAAGTACCAAGTCCATAAAAAATATTATCTCTAAGAATAGAAGATTCATTATTCTCAATAATAAATGAAAATCCAGCCAAGTCTAACATGGGAATAATATTCCTCACAATTGAGGGAACAAAATAACAATTATTTCAAACAATAGTCTTGCCCGTAGGCCTATGTAAATGAAATGATTCTGCATCTTCAGCAACAACTTTTGCTCCATTTCCATCAGTAGAATCACCTCCTCTTCCTCAAGAGTCCTACTTCTCCTTGGTCCCTGCAACAAATTGCAGATATGAGAACCACAGGCGGTATCTAATACCCAAGTAGAAATTTGATTTAATGACATATTCACTTCTATCATGAACATACCTGAATCAGAAGCGGTAGTCTCACTACCCTTCTTCTTCTTCAATTCTGCAAGGTAAACCTTGCAGTTACTCTTCCAGTGCCCCACCTTGTTACAGTGAAAGCAAACAACTTTGCTCTTGGGGTCTTCAGCTTTTGGTGGAATCGGCTTTTCTTCACCTACTTTCTTCTTCTTGGAAGAGTTCCTCTTCCTTTTCTTAGGATTAGAACCTTCACCAATTAGAAGAACATAACTCTTCTTAGGGGAAAAATTCGATTCCGCAGTCTTCAACATGTTGTGGAGTTCAGGCAGGCTGACATCCAACTTATTCATGTGAAAGTTCACAACAAACTGCGAGAACGAACTCGGAAGTGATTGTAAGACCAAGTCTTGGCTCAGCTCCCCATCCATGGCAAAACCAAGTTGTCCAAGACGTTCAATCAAATTGATCATCTTAAGTACATGGTCATTCACAGATGATCCCTCAGACATCCTACAACCGAACAGCTCATTCGATATCTCATATCGAGCTGTCCTCCCTGCCACATCATACAACTCTTGTAGATGCATGAGGATAGTGTGAGCATCCATATGCTCATGTTGCTTCTGTAGCTCAATGTTCATGGAAGCTAGCATGATGCATTGAGCAACATTTGCATCATCTATCCACTTACGATACACAACATGTTCATCATTATGTGCATCACTAGCAGGTTCAGTAGGCTTAGGTGAGTCAATCACGTATTCCAGCTTCTCAATCCTGAGAACAATTCTCAAGTTTCGAAGCCAGTCAGCATAATTAGGACCAGTCAATTTGTGAGCATCTAGTATGCTCCTGAGTGATATTGCAGAAGACATAACGTACAAAGTAAATCTGTAAATGATAAACACATAACAACACTTAGCAAATATTCGATTTCATTTCAAAATACTATATGAATCGGGTCTTTATTCATAAGTGGCTCCCACTAGTTTTCCTAATTTATTCAACCCCCTACGTGAAAAATTAAGCATTCATAATGCTAGTGGAAATAGGGATCTTACATTCCATTACACAACCCCGGCTGTAGCACGAACCGCCATGCAATGTTCAATAGGCAGACAACTCTTGTCAATTACATCTCATGTTATTCCCTAATCAAACTTTAGCCTCTTGAATAATTGAGTCTCGGCTGTAGCACGACAAACTCAATATTCTAAGTCAAGTCTAACCCAACATTCCGTACAGTTGAATCAGTCCCCAAAGGCCCACGGCTGTAGCACGTACCGACCTTTAGATTCTTATTCAATGTACACATCTCTATGTAATAGACAAGTATTTCTTATTTCGAAATCAAAGCCCTCGGCTGTAGCACGAACCGACAATGATTCAAAAATAAGAACTAATTTTCTATCATGTTGGAAGGCTATGACCGACACAAGCCCGTTGTATCATTGGCCAATTACTACTTGATATTATTTAATTTTAGAGGGATTATATTACGTTACAATCATAATCATATTATAAAGAGATTCTTCCTTTTAAATTAAATATTTCAAATCAGTAATCAATAATCAGATGATTCCCAGATCGGGTGGAGCATTGTCAATAGGCGTCACTTAATAACCCTTTCTTACAGATAGAAATCTGTTGTTGACAGAATCATCCTTTCTCTCATATCGAAAATTCATATTCAATTATGTGTTTCACAAATACAAGAATCTCATGATTGTATTCATAATATTGTTATTAAGGTTATGAAACAATTTCACTATACTAGGTTGTCTAACAAACGCCTTATGTTCATTTAAGTTCACCTAAATCTATCATCGCATGATAAACTAAGCATATATCACATATATAAACATGAATAAACATCAAGGTAGGCATGTTACATCATCTAGCACATTAGTCTAAGCATTATACATCTCTATGTATCACATGAAGCATTTAAAAGCAATTAAAACAGTCAAAAACATCTTTAAAACACTTCATGGAAATATAAACAGTTCAAAACTTTTATATAAACTAAAATTGATCACTCCATTAGATCTGTCTCGGAAAAACGAATCCAACGGTATATTGCACGCCCAAAACGGAGTTACGAAACTCCCAGAAAATCAATTTTAATATCAACAGACGGGCTGTAACGCATTACAGGAACGCGTTACAAGCCCTGTAACGCATTCTGGTGATGCGTTACACCCCTTTTAAGCCATTAAAGGGTGTAACGCAATCCGTGAATGCGCCACAGGTGTGTAACGCATTCCCGGAATACGTGACACCCCTATTTTTTTTTTGCAGCAGCCGACAGAATTCTTTCTCGGAAACCGCGCCGCACCTGACTTCTCTATGTTCTGGTCTGTCTACTTTTCTGTCCGTGCCTTCAGACTATGCAGACAACAGCAATACAGATATACATATACATACTAACAAATAATATATATATATATGATTATTTAATTACGAATTTAATTGTAAGAACTTCAAAAATTCATAATAAAAAATCTATACATCATAAAATTATGAAAAAAATACCCAGACGATCTACAACACTTGTAGAACCCAGATCAACATTCAAAATTATTCTGAGAAACGATTTCTCATCAGACAAATTAATCCATGATATAACTTGTAAAAATCATAATTAATTCATACAAGCATATAAAATTCTGAAATTTTTACCACAGATCTATATGCATACAACCTATGCTCTGATACCATTGTTGGATTTTTAACGCAGCGGGGTCATGGTAAAACACTTTTACACATACAAAATCCAAATAAAAGCATATAAATCGTGAATAAAAATTCGAGGGATCGAATCTAACCTTTTAAAATAATTCGGAGACAACGATCAGAGATCCTTAGCAGTTGCTCCTCAAGTGTGAAGCACTCCACCGGTATCCACCAAGAAAACGATGTTAAGGAGGAGGAAGGAGGTGGAGAGAATTGGGTTTTCCAAACTTTTTGGGTTTTCGGGTTGGTTCGAATAAAATTAGGGTCTATAATAGTGTATTTATAGGCAAAATTTTCAGCTGAAATTTTCCCATAAATATTATTATTATTATCCCATTTATTATTCTCATTAATAATTAAAACACCTTTTAATCATTAATCCTTTTTCTAAACACTTTAGAAATAATTCTCTCTCTTGATTTAATTTCCAAAAATTAAATCCTTTAATTAATAATATTAAGAACTTTTCTTAATTAATTTATAATCAATTAAATCTCATTTAATCAATTATTAAATTTGCCAATTAATTATTTATTTCATAAATAAATAATTATTTAGCCATTATTAATTAATTCCTCCACCATTAAATCATTCTCTTTTTATGGTGTGACCCTGTAGGTTCAATATTAAGCCGGTAGTAGAAATAAATAATAATAAAACTATTTTATCATTATTTATATAAATTCTCTAATTTATTAAATATGATTAATTAATTAATCACATTTATTCTACATCGTGAGGGATACTTCTCAGCATATCGCGACTATCCGGATAATATGAATTCACTACTTAGAATATCAAGAACCTATTCAGTGAATAGTTACCGTATAATAAACTCCTTCTACCCTACAATGTCCCGATTAAATACAAGGCATGGATCTCGTGTCAAACCTATCTAATTTAATCACTTGCTTACCATTTACTATGCTTAGTTCTATGCAAATTAGAAACTCCTTTCTAATTTCATTCACTCTGGCCAGAGATTCCTGAACTAGCATAAGTGGATCAGCCTTGAACATTCGCTTCCTTCACTGGAAGGGGTAGATCCTTTATTGATCATACACTATCTTCGTGTACAAATTCCTATACCCAGAAGAGCCCTAATAATTGTCCCTGGAGACTAAGAACTAAACCAAAGCATAGTTCAGTGTACACGAGATAACTATGATGACCTCAAGTCTAAGGATACTTGTACAACTATCACTATGTGAACAACTGCTGACACGTGAGTGAACTCCATCAGTTGTTCAGCTGTGAGAGTCATATTCAGTGAACTTATTCTATAATAAGCACTTACATACTAGCTATAGTGTCACCACACAAATGTCTATGAGAATAGACATCCTTCATAATGAAGCAAGCATAGTATGTACCGATCTTTGCGGATTATTAATTACCAGTTAGTAATCCTATGACCAGGAACTATTTAAGTTTAGAGTTATCATCTTTTTAGGTCTCACTATTATGATCTCATCATAATCCATAAAAAGCTTTACTCTAAATTATGGTATATCTTATTTAAACACTTAAATAGATAAAGCGCGTAATAAAAATAAAACAAGTCTTTATTAATATCAATGAAATCAAAACAGATTACATAAAAGTTATTCCTAAATCCTAATACATGATTGGACTTAGGACATATTCCTTTCACCTATAACATGTCATGCTCAACTTATTACACACTCCGGGGTGCCTTCGTCCACAGTGCTTGCATTCCGGTCTCTGGAACCTGTTTTCTCCAACTTGCCCTTGGCTTGCCTGATTGTTCCCCTTCAATTCTTGCCTTTTGCCCAAATTTCCTTTCTTTTGAAAATTTCCGCCTTTATGGAAACCAATTCTCTTTACATTCCGATCATGTGAACTTCTTGCTTCAGACTTTTCTCCATAAAATGGAACCTTCCTCTTCTTGTTATCCCTTTCCTTCCTTGACTGCGTCCCATTATTCTCAATCAGAGCAGCTTTCTGTACTACTCCCGCGTAAGTTTCAAGCTCAAACATAGCCACTCTATCTCTGATCCAAGGCTCTAATCCTTGCTGAAATTTCTTTGCTTTTTCCTCCTCAGTGCTGGTATACTTTATCACAAACCTTGACAACTCAGTAAACTTCTTCTCATACTCCAGTACAGTCATGTTCCCTTGCTTCAGCTCCAAAAATTTAAGCTTCATCTGATTCTGCATGTACTTAGGGTAATACTTGTCCAGAAATAACTTCTTAAATCTCTCCCAAGAAACCTGCTGAGTGACTTCCATAGCTTTTACTGATTCCCACCAATAGATGACTTCTCCCTTCAAGAAGTAAGTAGCATACGGCATCTTCTGATCGTCTCCTAACTGTACCAACTCAAAAGCCCTTTCCATCTCCTTGATCCATGTGTTAGCTATCACTGGGTCAGTGGTATCATGAAATGCAGGTGGATTCACATTCTGAAAAGCCTTGAAAGTGACAATTTGTCTAGGTGGTACTGGTGGTTCAGGTGGTTGGTGTGGTTCACGGTTATCTTGGTTTTCAATTCGTTGTTGAAGAGTTAGTTGTTGTTGAGCTATAACATTGGTTTGCTGTTGCAAAGTTTCCAATAGTCGAAGAATGTTTGGGTCTGTGGTAGATGTGGTTGTTGGGTTCTTCTTTTTGGGAGGCATGATCCTGAAATAAGAGTTATGTCAAAACAGATATGAATGATAAAATGATTCGAGGGTATCGCATGGCATTCTTATTTACATATGGGGTCAAGTTTCCAAATTAAGCAGATATGGTGATGCATATAAAAATGTAAAATAATAGTTGAGAGCAAATGGAATAATAGAACATAATTATTGAAATTTTTAAAGGTCACAATACATAGGATTAGGACAAAGTCTGATTCTAGGAATAACAGGCTTATTTAAAGGAAACAATGGAAACAACTGAGGATTCCACAGAGTCTGATAGTACAACAACATGAAAGGTAAATGGAAAGAACTAAGGCTCCACTCCATCTGAACGGGGCTTGGTAGTCTTTTCCTCTCGAAGCGTCTTCACAATGCTCTGGAGCTCATCCGCCACCATCTGAATGACATACTGGCTGGTGCGGTCCCGGTGCGCTGGCATCTCTTCAAGCTTAGTGTTGACGTACTGAACCAAGGTCTCAAGTCTCGCAGTCATCTGTTCCTTGGGCTTCCCTTCGTAGTTTCGGCTGTCCGGGTACACGTTCTTCAGTCGGTCTATCAATCGGTCGTACTTGCCCTGAAGCATGTCGAACTCGCGCCTCAACTCAGCATACACAGTGAAAGCAATAGTGTCGTCCGACCCAGAGGATGACGAGGAATGCGCCCTTTGCTGATAACCAATAAGAGGAGCATTAATAATAAATTTACTTAACCTACTCTCTCGCATATTATCTATAACCTACATACATATCCTATAACCTATTTGGGCTGTCCAGGGACTCTAAACCGTAGCTCTGATACCAAAACCTGTCACGCCCCAACTTAAACAGCAAATTAAATATAACTATTACAACATTTCAAAGAGAAGTAAACATAACCAACTCCAAGATCTTACAGTTTAGGGTTTGGAACAGCCCAACACGACCATCTATTACAACTGATTTTAAATAGCGAGTCCTCACACAAAACTACTATCTCTTATTCTACCTGAGCTCGAACATAAGTATCAACATCACAGGTCTTACGGGCAGTCTGCTTGAATCTAACCATAGCTGCTAGCTGTAATATCAGGGTAAAACAAGGAGTGAGCCAAATGCTCAACAAGTGCTAACAGTACGATACAAAACATAAATTGAGATATACATTAAAGAATGACAATGGAAAGACATAACAAATGATAACGAGGGATAAAACTATGGGTGATGGCATCATTTTTGCTTGTATCAAAACAATTTCAAAATCATGAAAAGACTTTTGAACTACTTGCAATACGTACTCGAGGGTTCATGGCATCTCTATATAATTCAAAGATAAAGATAAGATACGCTTGATTTAATATATCAGATGACACAGGATAGTTGTAGCAATGTATAAACTATTAGTAGTAAATACGAAGGTCAAGTTGAATCACTTACCTTGAGAAAGGCTGGTCTGGTCTGACTGGTAGGAGCAACTGGAGCTTCACTCGACCTTTATGGCAAGTTTTCCCTCGTCTCGAGATCCTACATAAATAATAATAATCCTCATTATAATATATTCTCACCAACTTAACCTATTTATAACCCGAAATTAAACACGGATGACACTTAGGCCTATATGCACTTAATTTTATATTCACTTTTAAATTACAATTGTACACACATAGCCACATAATCACATATCATATATTAATACCAAATAACACCATATACACCATAATGCAATACTAGGCTTGGATGATCTCGACTCACAACTTAAGTCACTTGGTCGCTAAACTAGACAAAGTCTTCTAATTTTGGCTTCCTAATTCGACGTGCCTTTACTAAACTATCCAAAACCTATTGACCCTCACCTGTGCCTTTTGCTCTACGGAACTTATACTATCTTACAACTATGGTGGTCAACCTAAATCTCACTCCTAAGTGTTCTAAAACTATGTGATAAGTGAAAGTGCTCACTGGTGCAAATTTCAGAATGACAACTATAGTTTCTTGAGTGCATTAGACACTCTTAAACTACAAGTTTTCCTTCAAAAATTTTACACAAGTCTCTCCTGACCTAAGGGCATCGCCTAAACTTGATGTGGATCAAGGGCCTGGCTTGGGTCTTCTTGGGCCTAAGCTAAAAGTCCAAGGTTCCCCTTTTTTTCTGGGCAGAAAACGCCCTGACTTGAATTAACTTGTGACACATGGTTCTAACTCATATCCTATGAACTAAGGTTGGAAAAACTTCTCTGACACTCCCTCTAACTAAGGCCCAACAGGGCCTAATGAGGGCCTACCCATGACATGGTCAAATCTCCCTATTTCTAAGTTGCAACAAAACTGTCCCCTGCTAGACAGATTTTGTTATTCTACTTGTGCACCTAACCAAATGACATGCAAACCTCCAACCAACAACTAAAACCTTTTATATACTCCCAATACTAACTTTTGGTGGCTGGGGCCTCAAAGTGCACATCAATGACATGGTCAAAACTCACTCTAAACCTCAGGGTACTAAACTGATTTTCTGCAGAAATTATAACTCTCATTTCTCCAAGGTTTTGACTTGACAAACTCAACTACCAACAACCCAATACCCAAACCAAGACTTAATCATGGTGATCTACTGAACTAACTCCCTTATTCTCAAAATAACTTTGGTGGAGATCATCCTTACCTAAGGTGCAATTATGGCAAAACAAAAGAAACTACATTTCACAACTCACAAATCATCAAGTTTTTGAAACAACAAGATATACATTTTTATAAAAGATAATCACGAATTATTACCATGCATCAAGGAGCATTAATCAATATTAACACCTTATTCCTACTGAAATTAAAGCTTACTAACAAAATCTTTCTAAATGATCAAAATCTTCCAACATTCCAAGAGAAATTTACATGCATGCATGTCTTTGAGTTTTACCAATCAAAGCAACATGTTTTCTAAATATATATTACCATGAAATTGACATGCAAGCCTATAATAAGCTATATCTAGATGATCACTTAGCATGCAAAGGGTTTTATCAAGACTTCACTAAGATTTTCATGTTATCATCACAAAAACACACAAAGTGGAACATGACAACCAAAACACCATCCATTCGGCTCCTATCAAGTCATGGACGAATGGATTAGGGTGAAAACAATAATTGCATGAGTGTAACATACTCATGTCTAGCCATTCTCAACCCTTTGCTACTATAACTCATGGTGAAAGCCTTGAATTCACAAGAATCAAGGATATTCACTTGGAGTTTTAACAACACACCACCATGCAAGGTCAACACATAAGTTTTTCTACTCTAAACTCTTAAGATATACAAGGACAACATGTAGGGAGTAGGATTACTTGATAATAGGATGATTGTTTGAGTGAGAAATGAAGAAAGAAGGGGATGGGGGCTCGGTTTTTGGGAATTGCCGAGAGGGGAGGGGGAAAAGCCGAGAGGGAGGGGAAGAAGGAGATGAGAGTGAAGTGGTGGTGTGAAGTGAAGTGATGATCACTTCTTTGAGTTGTTTTTATGTCTTGATTTGACTATAATGTGAGTGGGTTTGAGAAATGACAAGGGTATCCTTCTAGCTAGAACTAAGCTAACTTGCATGCAAGGTCAAGGAGGTAATTTGGCTACTAGTTCATGAGTTTGTGGGTTTGGAATTGTCCTCTTTGTCCTTGAAAAGAATGAAAGGGTGGTTTGCATGCAAGGGCTTTCTTGTAATTTACTAAATATGACAACTAAAATTTATAAAGATTTATTTTTATAAAATAAAATACAAGTTCAAAAATTATAAAATTTATACCATAAAATAACTTGGATTTTTAGAAATTTTATAAAACTACTTTTGAATTTTGTGAACAAATAACTTTTTAAAAAGATATTTATTCAAGGTTTAAGATATTCCTTATAAATCAAAAATGAAAGAAATAATTAAACTTTTGATTTGAAAAATCATATACCACATATCGAAAATTTAATACGCAGATATTCTCATTCACACAAGCATACAATAGTTGAATATATTGGCATTCGGCTTTATAATTACACCAAATTTTACAATTAATATTACACGGAAATGCCGGTTGTAACATTAATGATTGCAAAATGGTTAACGGGAGTACTACCAGTATGGGAGCCTTAATGTGATTCTACGAATAAGATAATGTGCAACGACAGCGGAAGTGTTCATTGATTACGAAAAGAAATAGACACCAATGAAGGAGAGGAGATAAATGGAAGTGAATGGACCTTTGAGTGATCGTTCTTTAACTTGGTATTTGGTCATAAGAAGGACAACAACCAACTCATATATTAAGGACAACCAGAGGTGTGATTTTCTAAATTTTCAAATGTTTAACGAGTTTTCGAAAAAGATTTTTCCTTACAAAATTTTTAAAGCCTTTTTGAATAAAATAAGTTTTAAACCTTGGTTGTCAAGTTACTACTTGAGTTCTTGTTTGTTAAAAGACCCGGATTATCTGGGAGGATGTTGTTTCAGACTCAGTATTGTTAATTCGGAGAACGAGGTAACCTGCGATTATGAAGAAATGGGTGCAAGTATTGCCTGATAGGACTAACAACAGAACCAGAGTACAGAGTAACTATTCATCAAATTACTGGGATTATTAGAGTTCGAAGAATTCATCGATTTAACGGAAGCCTGAGCACGACCGAAGAAGATTGGGAAGATTTCTAGACTCTTCTAAAAGAAGAGAATTATTAATAAAAAGATCGCTATGTTGAATGATTCATGGTTATTCCAAATTAAAAGAGGAAACTCAAGGTTATTTGATAAGAACGCCATTACGATCGAATTGTTAAAGTATTATATGTGTAGGTGCGACGTTACAGACGCGAGACTTAACAAGGAAGTATATACCATAATGCTTAGTTGCGAAGGCATTTCAGCATACTTCTAAAGTTGTTATATGATATAATTGGGATGTGATTGATCAAACTCGAAAGATGAATGCAAGTGAAATGTGGATGGTGACCAATGGTATCATTCTTGTCCTCAACATTACAGCATATATTCCTTTTTAATTCCTAAAAATGTATGAACTTCTTTTCTTAATAAATTATTTCTAATGATATCAAAACGGAGGATTTTGCATTCCTTTCAAATTTAATTGTTCCCCTCAAGTTTTGCTTTCCGATTGGGACAAACAATGTTATGATGAGACACTTTGTCGGAATGACGAAGAGTCGGGTGGGACGCCACCTAATCATGTGCTGTATGCCATACGATATGAAAGACTGGCCATCTTAAGTACCAATGTGGTTGTCTCATTCATATTCAAATTATTACTTCTTCTTTCTTTTCAACTCTAAGTTTATTAAAATTGTGAATCCTTCTAGTTGTTTCGTTGTACCGTGGTTCTTTGCGAGAGCTTTTCAAACAAAAGTCAACGTATTATACACCCAGCGGGCAAAGTCTCATATATCTCTCATGCATGGAAAGGAAACAAGGGCATATGGTGAGAATTACAAATCACTGGCCCTAGCCAGGGATGCATTATGAGTCGAGGGAATCTACTTCAATAAGGAATACATTTCCGAGAACGAGAATTTGCGATTTTCCTGAGAAATAGGTTATTTAAAATATGGATGTGATGACGTGGAAGATTATTGCGGATACCTTATGCGTTAAAGTATTGAAAGATGTGGGAGCAATTTGATCGTATATCTCTTAAGATTTTAGTAATAAGATGAATTATCCTGTCGAATCAACAAGTTTATGACTAAAGGACTAGCAAGTTAAGAACGTGCAGTTATTAAATAAGTAAGTACCAATGGCGAAATCGATATTTCTGGCAATAAGTTGTGAAGAATTGATATCGTTTAAGATTAGAGGATATGACATTATTCTAAGGAAGGGATTAACTATTCAAGTGTGATGCCCAGGTAGACCGTTGTGATGGAAGATAGTTCTGAAGACGTCAAATGAGAACGTGAAGAAGTTTAAAGGACAAAGGAAAGTAAAGAACTTGTTAAGAACAATTTAAGATTATAGTGACCAAAATATAAGTGCTATGGTGATTATAACTAAGAGTCCGGAGCAAACAGAACTTGAAGATTCTACATTCTCGAGATATGTTTCCAGATAATGTTACCAATATTTCCTTTAGATAAAGAAAATGCGTTTATGATTGATTTAGCACCTGAAATGAAGCCAGTGTCCAAAGCCCCGCACAGAATGGCACCAGATAAAATAAAGGAGTTATCAGAGCAAACGTAGGAGATAATTAGAAGAAAAAAAAGAAGCAACTGGACCTAGCGTACCCCCTAAAGTGCACCGGCACGATGTGTTAATAAGAAAGATGGAAGTGTGAGATTATGTGTTAGCAAAAGCTCAACAAGTTTACTCTCAAGAGAAGATATCTGTTACCTCGAACCAATGATTTTTTTAACTAAATAAACGAAGCAAGGTATTTTTATAAAATTGATTTAAGACTGAGTATATTACCAAGTGAAGATTGAACTTATGGATATACCAAAGATAATTTTCAGAACCCAATACTGTTGTTATAAAATTCTAGAAATGTTAATTGGATGAACTGATATACCAGTGATATTTAAATTTGATAAGTAGTGTCTTGAAGGAGGAATCTGGATAAGATGTACTTGTGTTACTTGAGAAGAACCATGCAACCTATACAATGATAGCTGAGGAGTCAAAGAAGAAAGAAACGGTATAAAAAGAGTTTACCAGGTGAAAACTGTAATGGCAGGAGGTATAATTCTTAGTATAGATAGTCAGTAAGGAGGAGACAAAAGGGGATTCAGCAGAAAAATTTAAAGATAGTATGAATGAAGAAAGACCAGAAGCACCAACAAAATTAAGAAGTTTTATCATGGGCTAGTTATTACTGGAAATTTGTGCAAGATTTCTTGAAAGTTGTAATATTCGGGATGAAGCTAACCAGAAAAAGCAAGAAGGTTATATGAAATGGAGAAGGGTGAAGAAAGTTTTGCGGAGTTAAATGAAAGAATGGTTACAACACCTATTTTATCACTTTGAAAGTATCAGGGAGACTTGGTAGTTTATAGTGATACTTCTCGTAAGGGAATATGATGTGTGTTGACGCAAAACAATAAAGTTATTGCATATGCATCCAGACAACCGAAACCTTATGAGCAGAAGTACCCTACTCATAACTGGGAATTAAAAGCAACAATAATATTCGTTTTGAAAGATTGGGAAAGTTGTGAGATATATACGAACCATAAGAGTTTGAAGTATGAACTCCCGAGGAAAAGCAAATGTAGTGGCAAGAGATGAGTAAGAAGGAGAGAGAATGAACATATAGACTATACCAGAAGAATTATCTATTGAATTCTAGAAGCTGGAATTGGAAGTCAGGGTTCATGATCCAAAAAGAAGTAAGAATGTATAAGTATAACTTTTCAGTCGTAATTGTTAGAGAAGATAAGGAAGTGTTAGGAAGAGGTAATGGATCAGGATATAAATCATTTAGTAGGTGAAGAATTATGCACGCAAAAAGGATGATCAAGGTATTCTTAGGTTTTCTTCTAGAAATTGGATTCCACCAGTGACGGAATTGAAGAATGAAATTTTATAGAAAGCTAATAATTCAAGGTATTCAATCCATTCAGGGAGTACCAAGATGTATAGAGATTTAAAGGAAAATTATTGGTGGCCAGATATGAAGAGGGAAATTGCGGAATGGATTAGCAGATGTTATATATGTCAAAGAATTAAAGTAGAGCATTAGAGACCAAGTGGATTGCTACAGCCATTGGAGGTTCCAGAGTGGAAGTGGGAGCATATCGCCATGGATGTTATAGTTAGGTTACCAAATGCAAAAGCTAGTCATGATACGATTTGGATTATAATGGATAGATTTACCAAGTCAGCTCATTTTCTGTCTACAAATGGAAGATTTTCACTGGACAAGTCAGTTCATATGTACCTAAAAGAAATTATAGTTCGTTATGAAATTCCTGTGTCCATCGAATCCGATCGAGATCCAAGATTTAATTCAAGATTTTGGGAGAGTTTTCAAGGATGTTTGGGAACGAGAGTGAATATGAGTACGGCTTACCAACCGCAGACGGACGGCCAGAGTGAAAGAACGATCCAGATAATCGAGGACATGTTGCACGTGTGTACTATTGATGTTATAGGAAGTTGGGACGAGCATTTACCTCTGGTAGAATTTGCTTACAGCAACAGTTTTCACGCCAGTATTGGGATACCACTCTATGAAGCCCTTTAGGGACGCAGATACAGATCTCCAGTGTATTGGGACGAAGTAAGAGAACGCAAAGTACTTGGACCTAAATTAGTGCAGCAGACAAAGGAAGCTATTAAAGTTATCTAGAAAAGATTGATAGCAACACAAGATCATCAAAGGAAATATGCAGATTAATCAAGGAAAGATATGGAATTCGAAGAAGGGAATTTGATATTACTAAAAGTATCACCGTGGAAGGGATTAACGAGGTTTGGAAAGAAAGGAAAACCGAGCCCAAGATATAACGGACCTTTTGACATTTTAAAGCACGTTGGTAAAGTAGTTTACGAGTTTTCGTTACCTCCGCACATGGAGCAAATTCACAATGTTTTTCACGTATCAATGATTA
Organism: Apium graveolens; assembly: GCF_009905375.1. Classification (NCBI taxonomy): domain Eukaryota; kingdom Viridiplantae; phylum Streptophyta; class Magnoliopsida; order Apiales; family Apiaceae; genus Apium; species Apium graveolens. Next base: position 156,518,234 of record NC_133653.1, read on the forward strand.
GGAAGTATAATCCAGACTCCAAGCATGTAATAGAGTAGGAGCCAATAAAACTCCAGGCAGATTTATCATATGTAGAGAGTCCGATAGAGATTCAAAAGGGAAGAGAGAAAGTATTGAGAAATAAAGTGATAAAATTAGTAAGAGTATTGTGGAAAACCCAAAGGTTGAAGAGTCAACCTGAGAGTTAGAAAAAGATATGAGAGAAAAGTACCCTCATTTGTTTTCTTAGGAGATTCTGAGGACAGAATCCTTTTAAGGGGGGAAGGATGTAATATCCGGGATATATCGTGCAATTATTTTTGCTAATAGATAATTATTATATGTATTCAGTATCTATTCTGTGAATTATTTGTTAAGTGTTAAATGTGTTTGAATGTTTAAAAATGCTATTAATTAAGTATTTCAATTTTTATATGTTCCAAATAAAATATAGATAATTGTCATATCTTCCTAATTATTTTTATGTTGATTTATGAATTTATAAGAATCATATGAAATTTATAAAATCTATTTTATAAAAACGGGAACCAACTGACGTCATCTGTTGTTACGTTTTTGGAACCCGAAACTCTTCCGAGAACTCCTTCCTAACCTAATTGTAATATTCCGAGCATATTCCTTGTTTCAACCTTTTCGATCCGGCGTACGGTTTGTCCTGCGCGGGTCCCGGCGCAACATTTTCGATACAATATTCATTTCGGTAAATCAATAAAACCCGTATTTTTGATAAACGGGAGTTTTTTATTAAACTATCCCAATTATCACCTTGTAGTACGTGTAACCAGGCGCTGAGACGAAGACCGCAGTACAAATTGTACTGGTTTGGATAATTATCCCGAAAACCGATACCGTTTGGATCAGTTTTTATAAATAAAAGTACCGTTTTATATCCGGAATGATCCAACGGGATACTAATTTTCCGTAATTATAAATAGCCTTTTACCGTATTTTATTTCGTATCAAAATCATTTGCAGATAGTTAATTATATAATTTTACAGAGAAAATTCATATATTCATAAACCCTTCTGAAAATCAAACCACAAGTTCAAGGTGTTAGTGAAATCTATTGGAAAGTTGGAGTAACCAAATCGAAGGTCTTAAGGAATACTATCAGATTCCAGAACCTGTTTTACTGTAGAATCAAAGGTTGATTTTATATATTTTTATTTATTTTCGAATTATTTTTATTAAAAATATGAATTTTTGTTCGGATGATTATTTGTATGATTTGATGATTGTATGTTGTAGAGCTTGTTTTTCTGATGATTTTGATATATTATATGACTGATTTGGAGTTCAATAACATGTTCAAAATTGAGTTTGATTTTCGAATTTTGAAATTAGGGTTTATAACCCGTATGAATGTTTTCAATTAAAATTTGGGGCTTTTTGATCTAGGGGTTATTAGCTGTTGATTTATAGTGGGTTATGTTCCTTATAAAATTTGCAATCGATTGGTATATAGCTCGTTAACAGAGGATGCTTGAATCGTAGGGAGTTGTATTTTAAAGTTTTCGTCGAACTCGCCGGAAACCAGCGAGTTTCTTGAACATTTTTCGGCCAACTCCGGGATGATTAGAATGAATTGATGGTATGGTTGTGTTCCTTGTAAAGTGTAGATGTGATCTGGAGGTTGTGAAGGTGTGACGGTGCCGGAGACGAGTTCTCCGGCGAACCCGTCGTTTTCCGAGACGAGTTCTCCGACGAATCCGTCGTTTTCCGGCGGGATGAACTGCAAAATTGCAGTTTAGCCCCTGTATTTTTGTAGGTGATGAAGTTTAGTCCCCCAGGTTTCCAGAATTTGCATATTTTGGATTCCTGTTTTAAAATTATTTAAAAATCATATTTTCTATTTATTTTAATTATAAAAATCCGTTTTTAATTTCTGAAAATTCAAAAAAATTATTATTTTAATTCCAAAAATTACTTTTAATTCAAAAATAAATCTGAATTAATTATTTAATTAATTTCAGTTAATTTTAATTGATTAATTAGTCAATTAATTCGAAAATTAATTGATTAATTCATTTAATTAATTATTAATTGATTTTAATTAATTATTTAATTAGATTTAATTATTTAAAAATGATTTAAAAATTCCGAAAAATAGTTTTGAGCTTTAAAATATTACTTTAAATTGTTTTCAAGGCTCGATAATTATTATAAAATTGTTTTGAAGCCAGAATTGGCCAACCGAACCCTGTTTATTACTCCGAAATTGATCCAACGACCCGCTTTAATTCTGAAAAATGTTTTAAAAATCATTTTAAATACCCGAAAGCCTGTTTATACCCAAAGTAGCTCTGTTTTATACTGTAAATACTTTGAATCCTTCAGCCTTGAACCTGAGCCACATCATTTGATCTTTGAGCCGCAAGCCTTATTCTTTGTGAACCACTTCTTGTTGATTTACCAGATATTAAACCACACAAATACGATACTACTCCACAAATATATAACCATCATATACCAAACACTGGAACAAAATTATTTAAACAGACAGAAACTTTTATACTCAACCATACCTTGTGATATCAAAGTACTAAAACCTTGTCAAAACACTATTCATCTAATACCCGATTATCCTACCGACTGGAGGCTACTTCTTTTATATACTCTGACATACCCCTTCAGTAACCATGAATTGTTACCATATTTTTTTTACAAATGTTCTACTGTTATTGATTATGATCTGGTTTATTGAACTCTCTTGTTTATCATATTGAAATGCTTTAGAATTGGATAGTTTTCTTTGTATGGACCAGATTCGTGGTCAGACCATATCGATGGTCAAGTTAGGCCAATGTGTGCCTTGGATCCAGTAGTTAGAGCAGTGCTGTGTGCTTTGCTCGGGGTTAGTGCGTGACTGATCAGCAGCCTAACCTTGGTTTTAAAAACTTAAAATAAATATCCAATTCTATTGGTTGTTTAACAAGAAATTTGATTCCTTTGAATCATCTCGTTTATTATTGTTTAACCTCAGTTATTGATAATATGACTTGCTGAGCTAGTTAGCTCACTCTTGCGAATCTTTTATGTATTCTACAGTTAAGAAAGATACGGTTGATAGCAAGGTTTCCCAGTTAAATGTTCGAGCTAGGATTCCAGATTATGATTGATCGAGCTAGGAGGAGCTTATTGCAGTAGTGAGATAGTAAGGTTGTAAGAATAATTTCATATCATTTGTAAATTAAATTAGTTGGGATTTGGTACGTTGTAATAAAAGTTAAGGTTGTGGCTTGTTTTCATACTTTAACCTGTTGCGATCCGTGGTTATGTTAAGCAGGGTCATTGCAAATAATAATTTATATACAGGTTTATATATTGAGTATGTGTTGTGGACCCCAAACTTCTGACCCGGGTTTGGAGGGCGCCACACATTTTATCTCTGTTGCCATATGTTCTGTGATACAGGTTCAGCCTCCAATGGCCTTCTTTCATTGACAGTCATGAGGTTGAAAACCCACAACATCTATCCCAGACTGTAAAGACAAATATAGAAACAGAACCAACCAACACTCTCTTACCACTAAAATGTAGTATGAATGAGCGTGAGGGAGATAGTGCCTTAGTGCACCACATAAGGAAGGTTCTGAAGTCAACCCAGCAGCTCTGTCTCTTACAAAGATGAGTAGTATTTAAACCGAGACAACTGCTAGCCCCCATACATCTTCTTAAAAAGATGTAATGGCTGAAAAAGGCACAAAAACAGTTACTAGATTCATCCTCTCAACAGGGTGCATCTATTGAAATTTTCCTGTCGGCCAGGGTATCCGATGTAGTGTCACCACCTCAAACACAAACAATTCTTGATACACAAGGAAAGGTTACACACACAAAGGAGGAGTTGACGGAAACAAGAGTTTTGACCATTTTAAGGTCAGATTTGATTGTTCAAGGTTTTTTAATGGACCAATTGCCTTTACAGGTGTTAGGAGAGGATACTGATCCAAAAGCCATATGTCAGTGGTCAGTGTCTACCTCCCCAGGCTTAAATCCCCTGGATGCATCTGCGGATAGTGGATCTGACATAGGCGCAGATCGATAACTTGTTGATAATGATTTAGATATTACCTGATGAGTCACAAGGAAATGTCTTCACAGACATTAGAAGGGAACTTTGATCTTTATGCTAAATTCTTTGGATTATTGTTTACCTTTCCAGAGTTCAAATCTGGAACCCTAAAAGGGAAACTAGCAACTTGTAGATTATGACTCAGATTCATCTGACGAGTTTAAAAAGGATGGGGATTTGCGAACTCCTATTGCACCACCTGTGACCTCCTTAAGGATGACTAAGGTGATTTTCCTTGCAGGTATAGCTGAATTTTGGAGCTATGAGAGGAGTGATACACTTGTGAGAATGAGTGTAAACACGAGTGGAGAGAAGAGTGAAACACAAGTGAGGTACACTAAACAGAATCACACACTCACAGTGAGGAAGAAAGAGAAACTACTTGTTATTTCTTTTCCAACCAAGTGGAAAATGAGAACTCCTTCAGACAACGACATACATTCCTTCTCTAAGAGGGAGATAAAAGATTCAGTAATAAATTGGAGGATTCCTCAACTAAGGGGGAGAAATAGTAGGGAGGAAAGAAAAATAAAAAGGTAAATCATATGTACACTACACCACACCATTGTTGTTTGTAACTACGGATCCTATTGTATGGAAGAGGTGGTAAACAAAGGTGATCTCTTTTAAGCAGTTGATTCTCATAGGGGGAGAAGCAAGTGAGATATGCGCTTCTCAACAGGAAATATGGTTGTACAAAAGAAGATGAAACTACTTGAAGATATGTTCAGTCTAGAGGAACATCTATTTGGAATCTGGAAAATGTTAAATATAATCCAGAACCTTTCTGCTATTTACTTTGCATTTATGTTTACATCTTTTTCTTATTTGTTAGTTGATTTATCCTCTAGGTATTTGTTGTTATTGTCTAACAAACAAATAAGGGGAGATTGAAAGGCATATGTCATAGCCTATTTGTTTATTCGAGGATTTAACTCAACTCAAATAAGAATGTAACAAGTAAATAATGGATCTACCGTAAAAGAGATCTCACAAAGTAACATATGTCAAAGGATTCAGAAACAATGTTCATCTATAGACTTGAGGAATTACTTCACTGGAAGAAGTTCAAGAAATTGATCAAGCCTCAGTGATATAAATCAAGATTGAGGATTTAATCAAGTGATAGAGATCTTGTCAGGGTATCAGATAATTACAGGGATTTAATCTGAAGAAAATCAAGTTATCAAAGTCAAGACATGAAGAAACGTCATGAAAGTTAGTCACTCATGAACCAGACAGTACATCGAGTGTCAACATTGAAGTGGTGTAATTGATTCATAATTGACAGTGATTTTCAGAAGATTTTCAGAAGAATGGTTGCTGTTGAAGAGTAGTATTAATTCTCTATTAATTAATTAAGTCATATAGTTTAATTAAGAAAATAAAGTATATCTGCAAAGATTAATTTATTTATTAATTGAATTAATTGATTAATTAATTCTGAATTAATATTATGAATTTTCAGAATTGATTTTGAATTTATATTCAATATTAATTCAGCATGACAATCAATTGAACTGGTATGACAATCAGATTGGCATACCGAAAGTCATATTAATTCAAATTGATTGTCATACCGAAAGTTCTACCAACTATGGGATTGTCTTGCTAGTTCAACCGATTGTCATACCGAAAGTCATATTAACTCAAATTGATTGTCATACCGAAAGTTCTACCAGCTATGGGATTGTCTTGCTAGTTCAACAGATTGTCATGCCGATTGTCTTGCTAGTTCAAGTGATTGTCTCACCGATTGCCTTGCTAGTTCAAAAGATTGTCGCACCGAAAGTCATGCCAACTATCAGATTGTCTTGCCAATTCAATGAAGTTCTGTTGATAAAATCATTTAAAAGACAAGAAGAGCAGCAGACAATTAATATCACAGAATACACTTAACCAACTCAAGAACAGAACAGAAGCAGCCTCCCAAAATATTTCATCTCTCTGCTGAATTCAAGATCATCAATTTCTAGTTTTAAAGTTAAATCCAAACTACTAGAAATCATTCTCTTGTTCTTGTGTAACTATCTAGCTGATCAAAATCCCTAGAACTTAATCTCAAATTGCTTCTAGCATTTGATCTTTTTATTGCAAAAATAGAAAAAGTTCATGTCGAATTTATTCTAGATTTATGATAATTAATTTGAGATTAATCCCTTGTAATCGATACAGTTGTTGTAACACCTTTCAAGTTTAATAATAGTTTTATTTAACTTGAATTTTGTTTCACTTTTTTATTCCGCATTAAATTCGATTAAACGGTATAGTTTGTATTCAACCCCCCCTTCTACAAACATATTGGGACCTAATAAGAAGCCAATAGTAAGGTAAGTCTCTAGGTGCAGAAGCAATATAAGAAGTTCTTCCAATTATGCGAGAAAATGAGTAATAAGCTAATGATATAAGGTAGATCCACCATGAGTAAAGATACGAAGAAGAAAATACTTAATCTGGAGGAAGTTTGAGTAATACATAAATGCCCTGGAGTCTCTCTGGAGGCCAGTGGAATGAAATAATTAGTTCAATAATTGTGAAAGTTATTGGAAAGGGAAGTGAGTATACCATATATAGTCCCCTGGAATGCACCAGTGATGTTGTTAGAGAAGAGGGATGTAATTATGAGATTGTGTACTGATTATCGGGAGTTTAACAAAATGACGAATAAGAATAAGTAATCTCTATTAAGGATTGATTACTTATGTGACCTAATTCAAGGAGTGTGTTATTTCTCGGGGATTGACTTATGATCCAGCCTGAGGACATATCAAAGATTGTGATTAGAATGAGTTATGAGCATTGCAAGTTTTGGTGATATTATGTAGAGTAACAAGTGTATCAGTTGTCTATAAGGATTTAAGGAACATGGTTTATAAAGAGTACTTAGATGAGCAAATTGTATTTATCGATTACATCCTCAGCTATTCAAAGATTAAGAAAGTCTGTGTAGGTTGCTCAAGGATTTCTCCTACGAAGATTAGAAGGGAAGTAACTATACGTTAAGTTTTCAAGTATGAATTTTGGGATGAGATTAATAAAAGATTCTGAGATTCATGCCCCAAGTTTAACAAAAGACACTATACGAATTATTACAAAAGTTAACAAAAGAAAATAAATACATCCGAATCCAAGATCTTACAGTTTAGGGTTTGGAACAACCCAACACTATTAACTATTACAACCTGATTTTAATTTCGAGTCCTCACACAAAACGATCACTAATCCACCTGAGCTCGAACATATGAATCGGCATCACAAGTCTTATGCACTGTCTGCTTGAATCTAACCATATCTGCCAGCTGTAATATCAGGGTAAAGCAAGTAGTGAGCCAAATGCTCAACAAATGCTATAATATACATAAACAAGAATAAAAGAATAACAATGGAAAAGAAAGATTCAACAATATAGTATCAAGAGATAAACTTTCAGGGTGATGGCATCTTTTTCTTGAAATAAAATAATTCAAAACCATTTCTTTATCAAAAACCATTTTATGACGCTACGGATTACAGCCGGTGATCAGCCGCGAAGTAATCCCGAACCTCGCTGGGTTCTGGAACATTAATGGGATCCCTAGGAAACTTTTAAGCCAATAAATTAAGAGCGGAAAGGACTAGCGTCTCAATCCAGATCTACTATTTCAAGAAAACATTCGTCCCCCTTTGGGACTGAAAATCCACTTTTAACTTTTTATTTTAAAAAAAAAGGGATGCCAAGTGACGGTTAAATTTTTAAACAGTGATCATCTTTATCAAGGGTTCTAGATCAACTTCAAAGCATGCGGAATAGGTTCAATAAATTTTAAGGCCATGATCAACTAGAATGCTACCTTATCAAAGGAAATTGAAAAGTTTCTATTCACAAGGGATTGGGTAATGGGGTTTTACAGGGTTATTGAATGGTATAAAGGAACTAAGTCAAACTAGGTTCAATGTAGTGGTTCCAGATATAACATAGGTATTTAAAATATAAAGATGGTGAGCATCAGTTCAAAGTATAACAGGGTATCATGGTTTAAGGATAAGAATAGAGTTATCAAGCATATATGAACAATCTTTGAGGAATAACTGACTTTTAGGTGTGAAGATAAGGTTACTAAGTATGACTTATACTGGTTCAACATCATAATTACTTTGGTATACTAGCATGGTATGACTTTTGAATTACTTGCATGACAATCTCCAAGCAAAGTTAAACTACTTGCAATAGATACTTGAGGGTTCATGGCATTTGCATATTATACGAAAGATAAATTTGAAACCACTTGGATCATGTATACATATATATCAAGGTGAATTAGAACACTCGCATCATATATAAAAGCTGGGCTAACACACACTTGCAGTGTAAACAAAAGGTAGGTTGAAATACTTGTCTTGAGAAAGGCTTGACTTGACTAGCAGGTGGGAGCAACTGGGAGCTTTACTCGACTTCAATGGCAAGTTTACCCTCATCTCATGAGCCTACCCAAAATAATAATAGTAACCCCATTATAATATATTCTCACTAACTCAACCTAATTATAAACCGAAATTAACCACTTTTGCACTTAGGCCTATATACACATATATGCTTGCAATTATCTTATAAGCATAATAGTTCACATAGCCACATATGGTCACATAACACATTTAAGTACATAATAATATATCAACACACTATATTGCATCACTAAGCTTGGATGATCTCACTCTACTAACTCAAGTCACTTAGTTATGCTAAAATAGCCAAAACTCTTAATATTGACCTCATAACTCGAAGTGCCTTTTCTAAACCATCAAGTTCTTATTGACCCTGACTTAGGCCTTACAATATAATGACCTTATACTATCTTAAAACTATGGTGATCAACCTAGGCCTCACTCGTAAGTGCTCTAAAACTAAATGTGAAGTGAATGTGCTCATTATAGTGATTTCAGGATGACACCAATGGTTTTTTGAGTATAATTAACACCCTTACTCTTCAGCTTTACCTCCCAAACTTTTACACTAGACTCTTCTGATCATAAGGAAACTCCCAAACTCAGTGTGGCTCAAGGGCCTAGCTTGGGCCTCCTTAGGCCTAAGCTTAAAGTCCATGGTTCCCCTATTTTCTAGACAAAAAAGTGTCCTGTTTTTCCCTAACTTGTGACACAGGATTCTAACTCAATTCCTATGAACTATGGTTGTAAAAACACCTCTGACACTCCCTATAACTAAGGCCAACCAAGTCCTAGTGAGGGCCTACCCATGACATGGTCAAAACTCCTCATTTCAAAGTTGTAGCAAAATTGTCCCCTGCTAGACATATTTGGTGTTTTCACTCGGGCACCTAACCAAACAACCTACAAACCTCTAAAAAACACCTGAAATCTAAAGTATACCCCTTGTACTAGCTTCTGGTGACTTGGGCCTCAAAGTACATTACAATGACATGGTCAAATCTCACTCTAAACCTCATGATACCAAACTAAAAATCTGCAGAATCTATTGTACCCCTTTCCACCATGTTTCCCACTTGACAAACCAAACCAAACATCAACCAAAACCAAAACTAATCCTCAACCAAGGCAACCTACTGAACTAAAACTCCCACACACAATATTGGCTTAGTGGAGATCATCCTTACCTAAGGTGCAATATAGCAAAACAAGAGTTAACACAATACACTAATTACAAGTCATCACACTTTGAAAATAACAACTTAAATCCTCCATATATATACGAATTAAAATCACATAACAAGGAGCACAAATCATAATTAATATCTTAACTCAACTGAAGTTAGAGATTATTAACAAAAATCAATCCAATTGATCAAGAACTTTCGAAAATCATGAGTTGGACCTATGCATGCATGCTTTCGAACTTACAAGCCAAAAACAATATGGTTTCCATATAAATTTCATCATAGCATCAACATACAAGCCTAACATTAACCATAACTATATGATCACTTAGCATAGAAAGAGTTTTATCAAGTTTTTATTTCCAAAACCAAGCTATTATCACATTAACATTCAAAAATCAAACAAGGCAACAAAACACCATGCATTCGACTTCTAACAAGTCATGGCCGAATGGATTAGGGTGAAAAAAACATTTGAATGAGTGTGACACACTCATGTCTAGCCATTCTCAACCCTATGATAATATATCTCATGGTGAAAACCTTAAATTTACAAGAATCAAGGGTGTTCACTTTGAGTTTAACAAAACACTACCATGCAAGACTAAAACATAGACTTTTCACCCTAAACTCTTTGGATTATTAAATAACAAGATATGGGGAGTAAGATTACTTAAATGGAAGATGGATGTTTGAATGAAAAATAAAGCAAAAGAAGGGGGAGGGGGCTTCGGCCGAGAGTGAAGGCCGAGAGAGAGAGAGGGCCGAGAGAGGGTGAGGGAGAAGAGAGGTGAGGGTGGAGTGGAGTGAAGTGAGTGTGACTATGACAACTTGTAATTAATTTTTATGGTTATGATTTGATTAGAAAGTGAGTGAAAGTGAGAATTGACATAAGCAACCCTCAAGCAAGCTTGTGTTATTTTGCATGCAAGGATAAGGTAGTAATTTGGCTAGTAAAGTACTAGTTAGTGGGGTTGGAATTTCCAAGTTTGCCCTTAACTTGTATTGGGATCAAAATGCATGCATGGGTAACTAAGTAAATTGCAAATCAAAATTCAACTAATTTATGTAAATATAAATGCACTTCCATAAATCACAAAATATATATAATAAAATAGCTTATGATTTTAGAAATTTAATGATATAAGATTTGAAAATTTGTTGTTAAAAGATTTTTAAAATCGATTTTTCATATAAAATGAAGTACTTTTGATTATCATTTAAAAATACTAAATAATAAGATTCTCCTTTCAAAAATTATATATATATATATACTAATACATTAAACACTTAATTTATAGGCACTCAACACAATAATCACCCATATTTATAATTCCACACAATTTAAATCTCAATTATAAACACACAATTATATATATATATATATATATATAAGATTTAGAAATACCGGTCGTAACATCCTCTCCCCCTTAAAGGATTTCGTCCTCAGAATCTAGGAGAATAAGTGAGGATGCCGGCTACGCATTTTCGACTCTAGTTCCCAAGTTGACTCTTCAACCTTGGGATTTCTCCAAAGTACCCTTACCAACTTGCCCAACTTATTTCTAAGACTCTTCTCTTGCCAGTCGAGTATTTTGACAGGTTGCTCCACAAATGACAGGTTTTCCTGAATCTCTATAGGTTCATACTCTATCACATGGTTGGCATCAGGATTATACTTCTTAAGCAATGACACATGAAACACATTATGCACATGCTGATACTGTTGGAAAATCCTACTTCAAAGGATAATTCAATCATAAACCCATAAGTGCTTTGCAATACTAGGCCTGCGCCACTAGATATTGTTTTGGATGCTCCGTCAAAATGGAGAACCCAATATTCTTTCAGTGTAGTTTCTTCCTCCTTCTCCTTCTCTCCTTCTTCTAGGGTTATTATCTCTTGCCCCCCGACTTCTTGGTCGTTAATGGTGCATTCGACCATGAAGTCTGCTAAGGGCTGAGCCTTGATGGTCATTCGAGGCTTGTATTTGATATCAAATTCTCCTAACTCAATCGCCCACTTGATGAGCCTTCCACTGGCCTTCGGGCTATGAAGAATGTTCCTCAAAGGTTGGTCCGTCAGGACTTCGATCTTGTGAGCCTGGAAGTATGGTCTCAACTTCCTCGAGGCTATGATGAGAGCAAGTGCGAACTTTTCTGTGGTGGAATAATTCAATTCTGCTCCATGGAGCACCTTGCTTATATAGTATACAGGCTTCTGGAGCTTCTGCTCTTCCTTCACGAGGACTATACTCACGGCTTGTTCGGATACCGCGAGGTACAAATAAAGAGTGTCCTACGGACTTGGTTTAGCCAACAACGGGGCTTCAGTCATGTACTTCTTCAGCTGTTCAAAGGCCTCTTGGCTCTCAGCTGTCCATTCAAAGTCTTTCACCTTCTTAAGGGTTTGAAAAAGGACAGGCATTTTTCTCCTGACTTGGGGATGAACCTCCCAAGAGCTGCGATTCTTCCCGTCAGCTTCTGAATGTCCTTGATGGAGCATGGTGGCTCCATGTCTAGGATGGCTTTGATCTTGTCGGGATTGGCCTCTATTCCCCTCTTAGAGACCATATGACCCAAAAAATTTCCAGACCCAACGCTAAAAGCACACTTGGCTGGGTTTAACATCATCTTGTGGTACCTCAGCACTTCAAATGCCTCTTGAGGTGACTAATATGACCGGCCTTGCTTAGGCTTTTGACTAACATGTCAGCAACATAGACCTCCATGGTTTTCCCAATTAGATGGGTAAATATTTTGTTTACCAGTCTTTGGTAAGTAGCTCCTGCATTCTTAAGTCCAAAAGCCATAACAAGATAACAGAATACACCAAAGTCAGTTATGAAAGATACCTTGGAGGTGTCATCCTTATGCATTCTAATCTGATTATAACCACTGAAGCAATCCATGAAGCTTAGCATCTCATGTCCAGCAGTGGCATCGATCAGGGTATCAATCCTTGGTAGGGGTAACAATCCTTGGGACAAACATCATTCAAGTCAGTGAAGTCAATACACATCCTCCATTTTCCATTGGCCTTCTTAACCATTACGGGGTTGGCCAACCATTCAGGGAATTACACTTCCTTAATAAATCTAGCTTCTAAAAGCTTCTCGACCTCCTGCTTAATGGCTTCCAGCCTATTAGGGGCATAAGTTCTCTTCTTTTGCTTTACAGCCTTCCGAGTTGGATCAACGTTCAACCTATGAGTTATAAGGTTTGGGTCAATCTCAGGCATATCAGCTACTATCCAAGCGAATACATCATTGTTCTCCTGAAGGAAAGTTGTCATTCGACCCTTCAAGGGTTTGTCCAAAGATGCCCCGATATATGTGACCTTTTCTGGGTCTAAGGGATCTAAAGGAATTGGGACCAAGTCCTCAGCTGGCTTTCCTCATAGTGCAGTTAGATAGAGGAGTGAGCCAATCATACCTCTGTAATCAGTAATATCTACTGATGTACCAGTATCCTTATCCAATTTTGTTGCAGTGGCCATAGGAGTGGATGCACTTGAACAGTCTTGCATTCCAAATTTCTTCAACAAATTTCTGGTGTACTTAGATTGACAAATAAAAGTTCCTGATATATTCTACTTTACTTAAAGGCCCAGAAAATAGCTAAGTTCTCCCATCATACTCATTTGATATCTTGACTGCATTAGCTCGGACATCCATGTCGTCTATGGGGAGGATCTGCCCCCATATTCCATCAGGCCTAAGTGCTACAACATAGCAACTGCGGGCTATCTTTTGATCTCCCCTTGCTTCTCCAACACCATTTCTAATTGGGAACTTCAGTACCATGTGGTAGGTTGAGGGCACAGCCTTAAAAGTATGGATCCCTGTCCAACCCATGATAGCATTGTAAGTAGAGGCTGCCTTGACAACCTAAAAGTTCAACATCTGCGTGGCCTCCCTAGGCTCTTCCCCAATAGTTACGGGAAGTTGTATTGCTCCTTCGACTTTGCATTCCACATGGTTAAACCCGTAGATGGGTGCGTCGGATGGAGTTAGCTTATAATCATTGTAGCCCATTCTTATGAATATGTCATGGAACAGTATGTCCACGGAAGCTCCATTGTCCACTAGGACCCTCATAACAAGACAATTTCCAATTATTGGAGTGATAACCAGAGGATCGTCCTGAGGAAGTTTCAAACCTTCAAGGTATGGGTCACCAAATTCAGGCGTCACCTCTGACTTAGAACACTTATATGGTTCTCCAACTATGCTCAGTACTTCTCTTGCATAAGCTTTTCAGTAGTTCCTTGTAGTACTAGCTGCTGTAGGTCCTTCCGAGATCATATTAATTAGTGGTCCTCAGGGCTATGGGTTGTAATCTCTGTCATTACCTCTTCGATCATCATCTCTTCGATCATTATCTCTCTTCTGGCCTCCGGCCTTTTCACCATTGGTGAAACGTCCAAACTTTTCCTTTCAGATCAAATACTCAATCTCATCCTTAAGTTGTCTGCAATCGTCAATGTCATGACCAACATCTTTGTGAAATCTACAGTATAGACTCTTGTCTCTTTTTTCGGGATCTCCCCTTAGTGGCTTCGGCCATTTGAAGTCTTTGTCCTTTTCAATTTCCATAAGGATTTGGCTCCTTGGAGCATTCGACCTTGTATATTCAGTGAACCTTGGTTCCTGATTCTTCTTAGAAGAGGAGGAGTCAGAGTTTTTTCCAATTCGTGGATACTTGTCCTTGGCATCATACTCCTGATCCGTCTTCCGCTTCTTGTTCCCAGTAGGTTCGTTACTCACATCTATCTTTTTCATACTTTCCTCCACCTTAATATATTTCCCAGCTCTATCCTGGAGCTGCAGCATGCTTTCGGGAGGGTGCTTAGCCAAGGACATCTTAAAGAACTCGTCTCTAGTCCCTTGCTGCAGGGCTATCATAGGTACTTTATCATCAAGATCAGGGACCTTCATAGCCTCCTTCATAAATCAATTCAGATACTTTCTCAGGGACTCCTTTGCTCCTTGGACTATACCCATGAGAGATGCTGAGCTCTTCTCATGCACTCTTCCACTTATGAACTGCTTAATAAAATCTTGACTCAAGTCCTTAAAGGATCTAATAGAGTTTGGGGGCAGACGACTGTACCACCTTTGAACCATGCCTGATAGGGTTTGAGGGAAGGCCCGACATTTAATAGCGTCGTTCACGGGATGTAACAACAGGGCGTTAGAGAATGTTCTAACATGATTAGCGGGGTCTCCAGTACCATCGTATGCTTCGATGGTGGGCATCTTGAACTTCCTTGAGATACGAACATTCATTATCTCATCAGTGAATGGTATCTCCTAGGGGCATAAGATCACTTGGATCAGCCCTTGGGGCAACTGCCCTTCTTGGTATTGGACCATCTAGGTCTATGATTGGAGGAGGATTTCTCCGCCTTGGAGCGAGTGGGGGTCTTGGGGCCAGATGTGTCTCCATGTCTCGCTTCATCCTTCGGATCTCTTCTTCATGAGCCCTGATCCTCTCTTGAACATCTTGGGGATTCATCCCTTGAGTGCTCATGTAGCGTTGTTCTGTGTCAGCCATCGGCTCTTTGCCAGCACGTCTCCTTCTTGGAGCAACATCATCATTCGATGACTCGGAGTCCCGTTCAGTATAAGGTCCAGAGAATTCTTTATCCTCCAGAATAGGAGCCAAGGCACATATATATTTGGGCATCCGCCCTTGTGCTTCACTCCTACCAGAGTGTCCATTCCCTCCAACTTCGGGGTATAGAGGCATCCCGTAGGGGGGGTTAATAGTCACAATTGTCGAGTACTCATACCCAAGGGGTTGAGAGTTCACAGGTGCATGCAGCTGCTGAAGTTGGGGGTTCGTCCCTTGAGGAGCCGGGGAATTCGTCCCTTGTGGCTGAGCCTCAGTTGCCCCTACTAGGGTTCCTGTAATAACCCCAAAATTTTGAACTTTTTGTAACCCTTATGAATAGTGTTTTTGCTGATTATGCTGAATAAGAAAACTTTTCATGCCATACTTTGTAGAGGTTCTTTTACTGTTATTCTGAGATCTTATTAGTACTCTATATGGTATATAAGTGTATGTAAAGATCGTCAGAATCCAAATTCGAACACTTTGATTTTTCCCGAAAATCCACCAGATACCGAAAGAATTGAGTATAAGGTAACAGGATAAAAAGGATTTAAATTCAAGGAGTATAAGAGAGGATCATAAAAAGGAATATAATGTATTGAGAAAGGTTAAGGGAACCCAAGTAATAAGATCCCAGGTATGATCCCTCAAACGATAAACGAGAACGAAAGTTAAGCGAACCGTATAACAGATCAGCGGTCATTAGCCAAGTAATTAGGAGTTAATCAAAGAGGTTAGTGATGATGACGTCATCACACCAACAAGAAGAGGACAAGTGTGGGAAGATGATATAGGAGGATGACATAAGCATGACCAAAAAGGAGAAGGTATTGTTGGTTGATTTCAAGCCACACAAATTTTACCATGGTTAAAAGGTAATTAAGCAAAACAAAAACAAAACAACCAACAAAAAAAATCACAAATCACAAAAACACATTTTGACTTCACCTTTTCAAGAAGAAGCTCTCGGCTTCATCTCCATTTCAAAGAAAGAAAAACTCAAATTCAAATTCCAAGCTTTGTTAATTAGTGAGGTAATTATCTAAGGTTCCTTGTACATAGATATAGATATCCTATGAATCTAAGCTTCAAATTCCTTCACAATCTCTTCCTATAATTCATGGAAGAAGAGAGTGAATAGTGTTTTTCAAGAACTTGAAATTTTGATCTTCTGTTTTTGTTTAGAAAAAGCTTTAGTAAGGATTTTCCAAGGTTGTTTCAAGCTCATTAGTTACTCCTAATCTCAAGGAAGGTATAATCTCTTGACCTAGAATTATTATTGAATGTTAAGAGCTTGTTATGAGTAGTATAGTTCATGAGAAGCATGGTTATTGAATGTTTAGAGATTGGTTGGTTTTGTGATGTTTTTGGAGTTGTAGATCTTGATTATTAGTTAATGAACTTAAGTAAGCTCTTAGTTCATGATTGAGAAGTAGTATAAATTGGAGAACTTGAGGTGTTGGGGCTGTTGTAGTAGTGTATGGATGGAGTTTGGTTGTAGTAATGATTGTGGATTGATTGTGGATTGATTTGGAGTAGTATAAAAATTGGTAATCGCGTAAACATAGCCGTCGTAATACCCAAATTACCTTAGACTGCTTTTGTTTTTAACATCATGACCCGTGAACTCACTGTTAGGTTTTGACCATTGTAATGATTAGATAGTTCATGTTACGAGCTTCGTTTTGATATGTGGTTCGCTTGAATCCGATGTACGGTTTAGGAGAAACGACCGTTTTAAGTAACGGCGTTTCGTGAACGAACCATTACCCGTCGCCTTACTTTCAAACATTGGTTAAGGACCATAAATGACTAATTTGGGTATGAAACAATTATGTAAAGTGGATAGGCAGTTGGTAGGGTACTCGCGAAAGAATCGCCTTAAAACTCTTAATGGTTAATTTATTAAAAATGGTGGAGCCGAGGGTACTCGAGCGACTTAAGTGAATCGTTAAGCGCAAAAGCGAACGTTAGGGTCTAATTGGTTAAAGTATAGATTCTTAAGGGACTTTGGTTTAATTCCAACTTATATGATGTTTATAGGTTACCAGACTCATCCCAGGACTTTTACCACCTCCAGTCGCTCAGACAAGTTTTCTACCCTTTATACTGTTGTTGTGATGTAAATATGTATATGCATTATCTTGTGATAGATGCATGATGGTTAATTAGCAAATCTTGCGATATATTGGAACATGCTGATATGGGATATATGCATGTCTGTTTCATAATCTTGATATCTATCTGTTAATTCCAATGCTTATAGTTGCATAATACCTATGCTAGAGATAAGCAGTAATTGAGTATACCCTTAGTATAGGCCATAGGGGACCCAAAAGGTGTACATTTTCTAAAACCGGGAGTCGATGTTCCCGAGTATATTATATATATTTATATATATATATATAGATATAGTTTTCAAAACTATTAATTGAATAAGGTTTATTCGATAACTTTATTTTTATTAATGAATATTACTTTGAATATTCATTCGAGGACTTATGACTCCGTTTATCCTATTTAATGAATATTATTTTGAATATTCATTCGAGGACTTACGACTCCGTTTATTCTATTTAATGAATATTATTTTGAATATTCATTCGAGGACTTATGACTCCGCTTATTTACTAAATAATATTCTTTATTTTATTAAAGAATAATGTTTCGACAATCAAACTAATTTTTGATTATTCAAATTAAGATAGTACTTTCGTATAAGTATATCTTTGGTTATTTAATATTCATTTCAAGTATGAGTTTTAAAACTTCTACTTCAATTATTTTTATTAAGATCATTCTTTATGGGAACATTATTTAAGTAATAATATTCAGATATTTTCTAATATATTGGGACTGATTTATTTTATTAAATCAGCATTACTCCAAACATTCTTAAAAATGTTTTCGAGTCTTCAAAATGATTTTTAAAAGTTAGGGCGGATCCCAAAACTCATTTTTATATTTAAGATCCTCCTTTCGAAGGGGATTTAAATACTCGCTCAAAACCTGAGGGATCCGGCTCTGTTGTGTATTTTATATTCGCAACGAGGTTGCTGTGTTGATAAATGAATTGATTACTTACCCAACGTTCGGGAAGTAAGTCCATCTAATTGAGTCGGCATAAGCGACAGGCCGGGGTACGGTCTATCAAAGTGTAAGTGGCTGGGTGGCAGCCCATCAACGCGTAAGAGGCCGGGTGGTGGTCCAGCACAAGGTCCTAATGAGGCCAGGGTGATGACCGGTGGGGGATTCATCCATCTACTAGTAGAAAATGTTACTTATTGGTATCTTTGCCTGATCAACAAGATATCGGGTTTATGCCAAAATTCTTTTCTTTCCAAAATTCATTGGATATTGCAAACTCTGTTCATACTTTACATAACAGAGGTTTCCAGGAAATGTATAAGAGATATATATGTGGATATATTTATCGGGACTAAATAAAGTATCTCGTAACTTCATTTCATTATTGTTTACACTATATATTATCTTGCGAGCTGTAATGCTCACTCTTGCTTCATTTCTTCATCACACAACAACAGTTAGGAAAGATGGCCGGACTCAAGCAGACCCAGCACAAGCGCGTGGGAAGCGTCCTGCATCTTTCCGTTGATATCGTAGCTGTTATAGCTGCAGAGGTAAATCTATTTGTAGATCAGGCATTCTACTTTTGGGAATCAATTATGTATAATTATAACTTGTGGCGGATAATGGCAATTAACTGTAAACTTATCAAGTAATCATTTTGGGTTGTAATAACTTTTAAATTGTGGATACAAGGACTTGTACTTATTTCAATTTCATCTTTTAGACTATAACGTGTTGTGGTGTGTGTTAGTGTGGGGTCACAGCATGAGGTTATTTATTATTAAGTTAAGTGATATTGTGGAAAGAAAGACCGTGACGACCCAGATCCCCGACCCCGGATCTGGGGGTGTTACAGAAATGGTATCAGAGCTAAGCGTTATAAACCTCAGAGATGATGCGACGATATAATAATAAACTCACAAAGATAATAAGAACTCTTGCCAAGTTCATAGTCGGACTACTTAAAGTAGCACTTACAGTTAAAACCCTTACGAGAACCCTTATAAGTATCATTATAGTAACTTAGCTTGTTTAATGTGTAGGCACATGAGATAGAGGACCCAAAGATGTTCGAGCGTGAACATGATGAGGCACTGCTAGATGCCGAGGATCAGGAGGAGCCTGAGATGGAGGAGGAGGAGGAGGACCCCTCAGAGGAGTCAGAGATGGAGGTTATTACGAGTTCAGATGAGGAGGACCCGGATGAGGTCCTAGTAGCTGAGGAGCATGTAGGAGCTATGGTAGAGTACACTGGTACCCCTTTACCCTCACTCCCGATGGTCAGAGCTCCTACCCCTCCACCACTATCTTGGAGACCCTATGATCACAGCTCAGAGACCCATACTCCCGAGCCTAGGCAGACCGAGGAGGCACCCCCAGCGGCTCCGGATTCACCACCTCTCGACCCTGCCCATAGACAGTCTTTGTTAGCTCACGGTTATGTTCATGATGTACTGAGGACTCGAGTGGCTGTTGCTGAGGCCCGGCTGGATGAGGTCAGGAGGGAGTTGGATGCGGAGAGGGCGGGTAGGCGTGCCCGAGCTTATGAGACTAGGGCTACTATACCCCGATCCTTGAGGAGGGAGCTAACGGGGATAGAGCTCACGACCCGTGCGAGACTCCGATCACTCAAGGGGGACATGCACGACAGGATCTCTAGGAGGCAGGCTGACTACATCTTCCGTCGTGCGATGGAAAGGGTGTGGGAGCTGACCCGCTCCAGTATGTGATTCAGGACCGGTGATGGGGTAGTCTAGTCGTCTAGTTAGTCAAGGCCATAGTAAGAGCCAATTTTCCGGGATAGTTGACTTGTATATAGCATCCCTTTCTCTGACTAGACAGATAGACTCTTGTGTATCACTTTCGGGCAGATGGCCAAAAAACATTTTGCACTTATTCTTGTGGAACATAGATTATTTCAAAGTCCTTGTTCTATGTTGAGTTATCTAAACTAGTATTGTTGAATTATATATACAGCTTCAATCTTTCTCAACAATCTCCCCCTATTTGACTGTTACACCTTACGGTCAAATAACAATGGAGAAGCGGCAGTTTGGAGGATAACTCAAGTAACCTTAACCAAAAATCTTCAATCAACTTTCAACTTTCAATCCTGGACTTGGAAATAATACTCTCTTATATCTACCACATCTTCTATATGCATTCAGCTTCAGCAGAGAACATATTCTTCTCTCCCTTATGTAAAGTTGCAGATAGATACATCTTCCAAATATTATCTTCAAAAATCTTCAGATCTTCCCATAAAGCACATAGAAAACATTTTGGAATCCAGGAACGAAACCCAATAATCTCTCCCCCTAAGATGAAGAATCCCATCCCTAGTACAATAAAGTTGGAAACTCCCCTTCTTAGTTACAGAAAGACTATTAGTCCATAATCTCTTTATAATCTCTTCTTCTTAGTTGAGTAATCCTTCAAAATGTATTCAAAGTAGAACCTTAGGATCAACCAACTAAGTGAAAAGATCATTTAATAACCATTCCTCATAATGCAAGTGTGTGATTTCTGTTTTGTGTTCTCACATTGTGTTTCACTCCACTCTACACTCAAGTGTTTGTCACTCAGTCTCATAGTGTGTCACTCACTCAAAGCTCCAAACATCCAAGTGTACCTGCGAGAAAATCCTTTTCATAGAAAATTTGCCTTCCACCTTCAAGGATGGAAACTCTCAGTCAAGAGATTCAGAAATGTTCCTTCTGAGAGGGGAATTATGATTCTTTTAAGTGGCAGAATTTCTAATATCCCTCAACTTCCATGAAGAAGTGTACCTCATAAACTCGTTAGATATGCCATTAGGGATCAAAGATTTCTTCTAAAGTATGTGAGGACTTATCAGAGTCTCCAAGATCTTAACCCAAAAGATCAAAGTCCAAGATCATTTCATATATCATAGATTAGGATCTGAGAATTAAGATCGAACAACTTCTAGGATCATATGTTCTCATTCAAGATCAGAAATAAAGAGTAGAAACATGATCCAGGATTCAACTATTGCCATTGAACTTGATATGGTTTAACAATGATTGCTGCATCAATACCTTCCTTGTGTGTGTGAATCTCACATGTGCATTGGAAACATTTTAATCAAGGGGTAGTGACTCTTATACAGATGCCCTGGCTGATAGGAGAATTTTCAATAGATAACATTCTGTTGGGAGAATGCACCTAGTAATTATTTATATGCCTTTCTCAGCTCTATATTCTTTTGAGAGAATATAGATGGGTTTACAGATGTCTCAGGTTATAAATACTCCACAATTGTGTGAGAGAAAGAGTTGTAGGATTGACATTTCCTTCCTTATGTGGTGCTTCTTGGCACTATCTCCCTCATTCTCAACACAACTCCAATACCAAATGGTAATTTTGTCTGATCACCGAGTTGATATCTCAAGAAAATTAAGTGAATTAGAACAAAATATGGAGGATGTATCATAGTGTTGTGTATATGTTGTGAGCTTGATGATTTCATTAACAAAACATTTTGGTAGATTTTACGTAGTGAAAAATGTAGCACTCGACGGATAAGGATTATAGTCCCGACGGATGACTCAATATAGTCCCGACGGATGATGATCGATTATCCATCGAGTGAGTAGCTTATGTAACAATAAGTCTGTAGCACACTTCTACATACACCTTTGTATAGATTCTGTAGTAGCATATAAGTCATGATTGACTTTAACTAGATATGCAGAATAGGTTGATTAATTGTACATAGATGATGTCTTGTAATTCTGCATAAATGAAATGAAGTCAAGTGCCAAATAGCTACCAACGGATGATTAACAAAGCTATCGACGGATGACCAATATAACTGTCGACGGATGATCAACAAAGCCGTCGACGGATGATCAATAAAGCCATCGATGGATAATAATGTAATCAACGGATAATCAATTCAAACATCCGTTGACAGTGATAACACAATCACAGGCGTCGAGTGTATGCAAATGGAATGTGGTAGCCTATTCAACTGGGTTTTTGAGAATAAAGAAGCATTGCCATTTCCATGCTAATATGAAGATATTCAAAGATGCTGGAATAGAGTAATGAAGTAGCATAGTATTAAACTTGATAGTTTTTGTTTCTTGTCTTATTGCTTTGTAATCTTGGTGATATATAAACCAAGAAGCAGCAAATAGAATGATAACTGAGATACAAGGAGAGAAACATTTGTAAGCTGTATTCTTAGCATTTCTCTGCATTCTTAGTTGTTCAACATTTGTAAGAAGATGTGAGCTTTTTGCTACACAGAGTTCTCTCGATATATATTATATATCTCTGGTGGATACATTCAAATCCACTAGAAAGTTTTTAAAGACTTGTGTTTTTAATTACTTGTGTTTTGATTCATTTGAAGTAATTATTCCGCACTCTGCAAATCAATTCACACTGATATATATATATATAAGTTAGAACATTTTATTTAAGAAAAAGTTTCAAGAATTCCATTCAACCCCCCTTCTGTAATTATTGTTGAATTGTTAAGGGACTAACAATTGGTATCAGAGCAAGCTCTTGATAAACAAAGAGTTTTAAAGATCAACAAAATAGCAAGATGAACAAGAATGATGTTGGAGTCAAGATTCCTTTTCTGGATAAAGATAATTACCATCACTGGAAGGTAAAGATGCATCTTCATTTACTTTCTCAAGATGAGGCATATGTAGATTGCATAGAAAGAGGTCCTCATGTACCAATGAGAGCTGCAACTGGAAATGAGCCATCTGTCCCCAAGCCAAGGCATGAATGGTCTGATCCTGATATTGAAAAAGTCAGGAAAGATAAGAAGGCCATGAATATCTTGTTTAATGGAGTTGATGGTGTTATGTTTGACAACATCATCAATTGCAAAACTGCCAAGGATGTTTGGGACACTGTACAGATTATCTGTGATGGCACTGAGCAAGTTAGAGAAAACAAGATGCAGCTACTGATTCAGCAATATGAGCATTTTCATAGTGAAGATAGTGAGTCTCTCACTGACATCTTTAGTAGGTTTCAAAACCTACTAAATGCTCTGAAGCTGCATGGAAGGGTCTATCAGACAAAAGACTCCAATCTGAAATTCCTTAGATCTCTTCTAAAGGAATGGAAACCTATGACAGTCTCTTTAAGAAACTCTCAAGATTATAAAGAGTTTAGTTTGGAGAGACTGTATGGCATCCTGAAGACTTATGAGCTTGAAATAGAGCAAGATGAGAGGATGGAGAGAGGAAAGAAGAAAGGAGGATCCATTACACTAGTTGCTGAGTTAGAAAAAGAGAAGTAGATGAAGATGGAAGCTGTTGAATCAACTTCAAGGGTCTGTAAAAACAAGGGCAAGGGGCTGGTAGCTGAAAATGAAGATTATTTGAGCCAAGATGACATGGAGGATATTGATGAACATCTAGCATTTCTTTCCAGAAGATTTTCCAAGCTCAAGTTCAAGAAGAACTTTGGAGCAGCCAAGCCAAATAGAAACATTGTGGATAAATCAAAATTCAATTGTTTCAAATGTGGCTTGGCAGGGCACTTTGCCAGTGAGTGTAGAAAGTCAGATTCCAACAAAAAGAAGTTTGAGCCTGTGGATTATAAACAGAAATACTTTGAGTTGCTCAAACAAAAGGAAAGGGCTTTCATTACACATGAAAATAACTGGGCTGCAGATGGTCTGGATGAAGATGAAGATGTCAGCTATGTCAATCTAGCCCTAATGACCAAGTCTGATGAAACAGAGACAAGTTCTTCAAGTAATCAGGTAATTACTACAAACCTTGCACATTTATCTAAAGCTGAGTGTAATGATGCTATAAATGACATGTCTACAGAGTTATATCATTTGCGTGTTACACTTAAGTCTCTTACTAAAGAAAATGCTAAAATCAAAGAAAACAATTTGTTTTTAAGTGAGAGGAATAATGTGCTAGAGTCTAAGTTCATTGATTTTGAAAAATTAAGAATTGAGTGTAAGATTACCAAGGAGGAATTAACTGAGTCCTTGAAGAAAGAAGAAATTTTGAAGAAGCAGCTTGAACGTGAACAGGAGGTTATTAAGGCATGGAAAACATCTAGAGATGTTCATGCTCAAATCACCAAAGTTCAAGGGATCGAGTCCTTTTGTGATGCAGCCTGGAAGAAGAACAAGGAGAAGCTAGAACCAAATTTGGTGGAAGGAGTGCTAACAGATGTAGACTTAACGGATGATGAGGGTCATCCGTCGGATAACAAAAAGGGTTATCCGTCGAGTGATGTAAATCCTCATCCTTCGACTGTGAGCAAACCTATCAGTATAGCCAAACTTGTTAAGTTAAATGAAAGATATGGATCAGTTTCCAAGAATTTTGTTCCAGGAATATCTAGTCAAGTGAGGAAGGAAAAGAAGGCTAATGTTGGCCATATGACTGTCAAACAATTGAGTGACGGACTTGAAAAGATTGAGGTTAAAACAGAGGCTAAAAAGAAAAACAATAGAAATGGTAAAGTAGGGATTAACAAACACAACAACTACACACCTGATAAATATACTCCTAGAAAAATTTGTGTCAAGTGTGGTAGTGTAAATCATTTGTCTGTTAATTGCAAATCTTCCATGCCTACTTCCATATCTGTGCCACCTCACTTTTCCAACATGAATGCCATGCCTCCTATGCCTATGAATGCTATGTCTACACTGAATATGAATGCACAGTTTGCTAACATGCCATTTGCACCTAATCCTTATTATGCTACATCTAGTATGCCACAAATGCCATTTAGCATGCCTTATGGAATAACATGTTCACTAATAACATGCCATTCCCTATTAATCATAATATGCATGATAATTCTGCTGTAATGAATGGTTTCAAAGGTTCAACTCAAATGACTAAGGGTGAATCTGATATCCCCAAGTCAAATGAGATCAAACCTAAGAAACAGAAAAAGAAAGCTAACAAGGCAGGACCCAAGAAAACTTGGGTACCAAAATCAACTTGATTTGATTTTGATGTGTGCAGGGAAACAGAAAGAATCTATGGTACTTGGATAGTGGTTGTTCAAGACACATGACTGGTGATTCTACCCTGCTCACAGAGTTCAAGGAGAGAGCTGGCCCTAATATTACTTATGGAGATGACAGCAAGGGTTATACTGTGGGATATTGTAATAACCCCAATTTTTGAGAAATTTTGAAACCCTTATGAATAGTGTTTTTGCTGAACGAGAAAACTTTTCATGCCACGCTATGTAGGGGTTCTGTTATTGATCTTATGGGATATTATTAGTACTCTATGTGGTATATAAGTGTATGTAAAGATCGTCAGAATCCAATTCCGAACACTTTGATTTTTCCCGGAAATCCACAAGATACGGAGAGAATTGAGTATAAGGTAACAGGATAAAAAGGATTTAAATTAAAGGATTATAGGAGAGGATCATAGAAGGAATACAATATATTGAGAAAGGTTAAGGGAACCTAAGTAATAAGATCCCGGGTATGATCCCTCAAACGATAAACAAGAACGAAAGATAAGCGAACCGTAAAACAAATAAGTGACCAAGAGACAAGCTTGTACAAGAAGCCAGGGACTGTGACATCATCAAACCACAAGGTGTGGACAAGTGGGAGCATTATGACATGTGCAAGGTGACATAGGCATGACAAAAAAAAGAAGGAGATGTGGTGACTTTTTAACCACACAAAATCAAGGGCAACTAGGTAATTTACTAAATCAAACACAAAAACAAGCCAACCAAGCCAAGCAAAATCATTTTTCATCAAAATCAAAAAGCAACCAAGGCATGGTTCATCTTTGCTCTCGGCTTTTTACTATTCAAAAGAGCAAGAAATTCAAAATCAAAGATCCAAGCTTCCTAAATTGGTGAGTTAATTCCCTAATCATCTTCATGCTTAGTTAGGGCTATATCATGAGTTTAAGCCATCAATTCCTTCTCAATCTTCTTCATTTAATCAAAGAAGAAGACTATGAATAGTGTTTTCAAGTTTTTAACTTGAAGGTTTTCTTGAAGATCCAAGCTTTCCTAAGACTTCTCAAGGCTTCTTAAGGCTTCCTAGCTCCTCCCACCACTTCAAGGAAGGTATACCATCTCCAAACCCTAGGTTCCTATATATTATAAGATGATTTTGATTAGTAGGATGATATTGTAGCTTGTTGTTGTGATTAGAGTTTGGGATTTGAAATGGTAGTGAAATGGAATGGTAAATGTTGAGGTTTTGATGAAAAGAACTTAAGTATGGTTAAATTAAGCTTAGGCATAAGTATAAATGATTAAATTGAATTGGTTGGGGTTGTTATGATGTGATAAGGATGGATGTTGGTTGTATGTTGGATTTGAGGTTGAATTGGGAGGGTTTTGAATGGTTTAAAATATTGGAAATCGCGTAAACATAGCCGTCGTAACGTCCGATTTTCTTTGGACTGTTTTTGTGCATAGCATTAGGACCCGAGAACCCCCTTCTAGATTATGACCACTGCCATGTTTAGATAGCTCATGTTACGAGCTTCGTTTTGATATGTAGTACGTTCGATTCCGATGCACGGTTTAGGAGAAACGACCGTTTCAAGTAACGGCGTTTCGCGAACGAAACTTTTTCCCTCGCCTTACTTTGAAACATAATTTAAAGACCAAAAAGGGTTAATTAATGTATGAAACATTTATGGTAAGTGTGTTAGGCAGTTGGTAAGACACTCGCGAAGGAATCGCTTTAAAACTCGTAAAGGTTAAATTATTAAAAATGGTGGAGCCGAGGGTACCCGAGTGACTTAAGCGAATCAGTGAGCGCAAAACAAGCGTTAGAGTCTAAGTTAGTTAAAGTATAGATTTACAAGTGATTTTGGTTTAATTCCAACTTACTTGTTGTTTATAGGTTACCAGACTCGTCCCGAGCCTTTTATCACCCCAAGTCGCTCAGGCAAGTTTTCTACCCGTTATACTGTTGTTGTGATGTAAATATATGTATATGCATTATCTTGTGATAGTGCATGATTGTTATTAGCAAATTTTGTGATATATTGGAGCATGCTGATATGGTATATATGCATGTCTGTTTCATAATCTGGTTATCTATCTGTGGATTTCAATGCTTATAGTTGCATAATACCTATGCTAGAAATAAGCAAGTAGTTGCGTATACCCTTAGTATAAGGGATAAAAGGTGAACATATTTCTAAACCGGGAGTCGAGGATCCCGAGTAGATTTTGTATATATGCATATAAATATATATATATATATATATATATATACTTATATATATATATATGGTTATAGTTTTCCAAACTATTAATCGAATAAGGTTTATTCGATAACTTTTAATTTATTAATTGAATCCTATTTCGAATATTCATTCGAGGGCTTATGACTCAGTTTGTTTTATCATTTGAATATTATTTGAATATTCTTTTGAGGACTTATGACTCCTTTATTTTATTATTGAATATTATTTCGAATATTCATCTGGGGAGGTATGACTCCTTTATTTTATTATTGAATATTATTTCGAATATTATTCGAGGGCTTATGACTCAGTTTATTTTATTATTTGAATATCATTTGAGTATTCATTCGAGGGCTTATGACTCAGTTTATTTTATTATTTGAATATCATTTGAGTATTCATTCGAGGGCTTATGACTCAGTTTATATTATTTAATGAATATTATTTGAATATTCATTTGAGGATCTATGACTCCGATTATTTGCTAAGATATTTTCTTTATTTTATTAAAGAATAATGTTTCGATAATCAAACTTATTTTCGATTATTCAAATGAAGATAATACTTTCATATAAGTATATCTTTGGTTATTTAATACTCGTTTCAAGTATAAATTTTAATACTTCTACTTCAATTATTTTTATAAAGATTATTCTTTATGGGAATATTATTTAATTAATAATATTCAGTCATTTTCTAAATATTCTGGGGACTGATTTACTTCATTAAATCAGCTTTACTCCAAACACTCTATAAAGTGTTTTCGAGTCTTCAAAATGATTTTTAAAAGTTAGAGCGGATCCCAAAACTCATTTTTTATATTTAAGATCTTCCTTTTTAAGGGGATTTAAATACTCGCTTAAAACCTGAGGGATCCGGCTCTGTGGTGTATTTTATATTCGCAACAAGGTTGCAGTTTTGGTAAATGAATTGATTACTTACCCAACGTTCGGGAAGTAAGTCCATCTATTGAGTCGGCATAAGCAACATGGGCTCAGTGGGCGTCCATGATAGTGTAAGTGGCTCAGTGGGAGTCCATCAAATGCATAAGTGGCTGAGTGGCAGTCCAGCATAGGTCCTAATGCGGCCAGGGTGATGACCAGTGGGGAATTCGTCCATCTACTAGTAGAAAAGGTTACTTATGGGTATCTTTGCCTGATCAGCAAGATATCTGGTTTATGCCAAAATTCTTTTCCTTTCCAAAATTCATTGGATGTTTCAAACTCTGTTCATACTTAACATGACAGATGTTTTCAGGAAATGTATAAAGGAAGAAGTATATGTGGATATATATATATATATATATATATCAGAACTTAATGAAGTATGTCATAACTTTATTTCCTTTAATAATATTTTAAAGATTAAATCTATTCAAATCTTGTCTTGTAGTCTCATCTATGTGATGAACTTTTGAAACTGATTATAACTTGAACGGTGGTAGTTCAAGTAGTATTTGGGAAAGATATAAGTATATTGGGGTATCTTGTAACTTCATCTTTTAAACTTATATCTAATTAATAATTTTCTTATGAATGACAAAGATTTTCAGAAAAACGTTGAGACAAGGTTAGATATATGAGATCACCTTGCAATGATATTTTTTTTATATAGTTATACACTGGGACTTTGTGTATATTATGCATGGAAGAGGACTTCCAATATTTTGAAAAGTATATATGTATATATACTGAATATTTTGCGACTTCATCGCATTAAGATATCAAACTTGGTTCATTTCTTTTGACCAAGACTTTCATGAGTATTATGAGTAGGCTCATATACTATTAATCATTATACATATTATTTTGGTGGGCTTGCTGCTCACCCTTGCTTTATTTCTTCATCACACAACAACAGTTAGGAAAGATGGCCAGACTCCAACAGACCCAGCGCAAGCGCGTGGGAAGCGTCCCGCGTCTTCCCGTGGATGTTATAGCTGCTATAGCTGCAGAGGTAGATCTATTGTAGATCAGACCATCTACTTTTGAGAATCAATTATGTATAATTATAACTGGTGGCAGATAATGGCAATTAACTGTAAATTTATCAAGTAATCATTTTGGGTTGTAATAACTTTTAAATTGTGGATTCAAAGACTTGTACTTATTTAAATTTCATCTCTGAGACTATAACGGGTTGTGGTGTGTGTTAGTGTGGGGTCACAGCATAAGGTTATTATTATTAATTAAGTGAAGTGATATTGTGGAAAGAAAGACCGTGACAACCCGGATCCCCGACCCCGGATCTGGGGGTGTTACAGAAATGGTATCAGAGCTAAGCGTTATAAACCTCAGAGATGATGGGACGTTAAGATAATAAGTTAACTAAGATAATAAGAACTCTTGCCAAGTTCATAGTCGGGCTACCTAACGTAGCACTGACAGTTAAAACCCTTATGGGAACCCTTATAAATATCGTGATAGGAGCGTAGTTCGTTATCGTATATGGTAGCGGGACTCCGAACCCTGAGGTTGAGGAGCAACATCGCGATGATATTTTATTACTAATTGGAGATCGGATTGTGGATCCGATAGAGTGTCCTAATGCAGGACCGGATGATGTTGATATTAAGGGTGTAGCGGTTGAGGATGTTGTCCAAGAAGGGATTGTTGCTGAGGAGGATCCCGTGGAGGATCCTGACAAGAATGAATAAAGGACCACTGAGGAATTGATGACCATGGTTAGGTCGACTACCAGAGGTAGGATTGGCCGGTCACTACCGGAGGTTCGTTCAAGTTTGTGAAGATAGTAGCCCCTTTAACGCGGCTTACTCGTAAGACTGAGAAGTTCGAATGGACAGAGAAATGTGAGAACAGCTTTCAAGAACTGAAGCAGAGGTTGGTGATGGCCCCTATGCTGGCATTGCCGGATGGAAAAGGAGATTTTGTGAGTTGTAAGTGACGCTTCGCATAAGGAATTAGGGTGCTTCTTATATAGCACAGCAAGATAATCGCGTCTGCGTCAAGACAATTAAGGGAATATAAAATTCGATATCCCCACCCATGAGCTTGGGCTCGTGGCAATAGGTTTGCCCTAAATATTGGAGGCACTACTTGTATGGATAGAAGTGCGAGATTTACA
The DNA here is from genome assembly GCF_009905375.1 of Apium graveolens. Lineage (NCBI taxonomy): Eukaryota > Viridiplantae > Streptophyta > Magnoliopsida > Apiales > Apiaceae > Apium > Apium graveolens. The sequence continues at coordinate 156,548,929 of NC_133653.1, forward strand.
CAAACCATAGGAGCTCTAGTACATTTTGCGTAGAAAGAGCTCAACATACGCCAGAGGAGGCGGTTAGAGCTAATCAAGAATTATGATTGGGAGATTCTTTATCATTCGGGGAAAGCCTATATGGTGGCTGATGCCCTTAGTAAAAAGGAGAGACTCAAGATGATAATGTCTTTTGGAGAGTTTATAAGAGACTTTGAGAAAATGGAAATAGTAGTGAAGGTAACCGGAGCCGGTACCGAAAAGCTGTTTGAGATAGCAATACAGCCCGAATTATTGGAAAAGAACATATTGTGCCAGTAAAGGTGATGAATGAAGGCAGAGAGCCAACAAATAAATATGAGATTAATACCGAGAAAGATGATAAGGGAATAATGAGGTATTCCTACAGAATTTGGGTTCCAATTGTTCAAGAGCTTAAAGATGAGATCTTAGATGACAGCTAGTTTGAGGAATAAGATTTAGAGCAAACCCTGAACGTGATAGTCAGGGAGGTCGCCATCAAGATAGAAGGAACCCATAACATAATGAAGTGAAAATGAGGATTTAAAATATGAAGGATGACCCCGATTATGGGGAGGAGGAGGAAATGTTCAGACTTAAGAAACAGAAGTCGAGTAAGGAAAGGAGACCCGAGACGGTACTCCTATATGATAATTTATGGCCCTTTCTAGACAGAACTTAGACTATTATTCCCAACCACCACCCTGAGGAAACAATGCTGTGAGAAATTCTTTCAGGACCTTTAAATCGCTAAGCTCTCAGAGTTCCAAGGAACAAGCTGACCCAGTCGAGGCAAGAGCCTGGCTAAAGGAAATATAGGAATCATTTGAGATTCTAAATGATTGACGAATCACAAAGACTGTTTTTATCACTTACCCTCCTAAGAGAGAGACCACCCGCCGGTGAAAGGCCAAGGAAGGCACGGAGCAAGAGATTATAATAAACTGATTTAAGTTCAGTCAATTGTTTTCGGGAAAGTAATTCCCAAAGATAAGGAGATAGTGTAAAAGCTTTAGAGCCAGAACAAAGGCAGACGAGTATGATAAATTATGAGTCTAAGTTGTAAAAGTTATCAAGATTCGTTCTGAGGACACGAATCCAGAATGACGGGATGTTTGAAATCAATGCTTATATTGTGTTGGTTCATAAAAAAAATGGTAAGAGAAAGGAAAATAAAAAGAAACTGAAGTGGAAAGGAATACAAGGGCAATAGAGTTGAGGTATGATAAGGGAGTTGGGTATGAGGAAACCTAAAGACTCGTAGCAATAGAAATAGAAAAGTATGTAATCGTCAGGATGAGGGTGATTCACCATGAGTTAAAATAGATGGTTGAAGGTGTAAGAGATACATATATTTTATCCCCTGTAAGTTGGGAGGATTCGAGGAAACCTTTAGATAGTTCGAAGGATAAATAATAAGACGCGGATAGACTAAGGAGACAAGAAAGTAGGAAAGTTGGATGAAGGAAGTGACCTTCAATAATGTGAAATGTAAGACCGGTGGCTCGATACCCAGAAAGGGAGGCGCCAGGTATAAGAGATATCCCAACATTGAGGTGACTGTTGAGATAAACAACGAAAGTAAATAAGGAATTATTAAGAAGAGGTTCACGTTGAACACGACCAATATCTTCCAGAACATCCTTGTTATCGTTACCAAATTAGGCAAGACAAGCGGATAACCGTTGCTATCTTTTGGAGGCCATATTGATTGACCCCATTTTGAATACAGATGTTATGGTGGAATTAGACATATACTATCGAGGTGGGAATGATTGAATAAGACACCCTTATCAGGGATATATGACTTGATTTAACCATGGAAGGATGCAGGTACCTTTAAAGGTGGAATTAAGGATAGAACATCGGTAACTTAAAATGAATCCTAGGGGAATGCATAAAGGTTGGCATTTCACCCTTAATAGGGATATTATGAGTTTTGACAGTATGAATTGGAAAGGATTAAGGTAATAATAACCTTTAAGGATCAGTGGAGAAATTTTTCAGAAGTATATAGACAATGGTTCTAGTATTAGTAAATGGTATTTTGATATGCCCTGTATATAGGGAATACAGGAGGAACAATTGAAGGATAACCTTAGAGGTTTTACAAGGAGAAAGGAAATATTCGAAATTCTCAAGAATAGAAATGTTGATAAAGGAAATATGACGTAATTATAATGTTGCCAAGTGGGGCACGTGTTAAACCACGAGAAAGTATGGATCGAACCAGTAATGGTCGAAATTGTTCAGGGCAAGTAGGACCTAAGATAAAAGATGTTCTAAGTATGATTGAGAGTCAGTCGTGACAGTGATTAACCTCTAAAGATTGAGGCAATAACTTATGGAAAAATGGTGATATTTTTTTTTACTTATCAGATTTTAAGGAAAACATCTTCACATAAGCTGTGATTGAAATGAGGTAGAAAATTTAGTTGAAGGTGGTTAAAAGACATTGACTGTAAGGAACTATTACTATCAGGAAAGGCCAAAGAGGTGGCCGACACTTTAACGGTAAAAGGAAAAATTATAGGCGCGTGTGCCAAAAGAATACAGTGATGATGGTTAAAAATGTGAAGGTTGAATTATGGTTTGAAAGATTGACATTCCTTCTGATGACTGTGCAATACCCAACCGTAATAGTAGTTGGTAAAGGTTTAATTTGTGTAATCGCCATGAACGGGCTATCTATCTTAGAAGGTCCTATCTTGAGATAAGCCAGGACCATGTTTCAAAAAGGACCAAACAAACCTTTGAGTTAAGTCTTCTATTGAAGGCATATGATTAAGAATGGTATTAACCTGCTATCGGTACTTTGATTGAAACTCTTCTGTAATTTTATATGCTTCATGTCATGTAGGTATGTCAGGATCAGGAGTGTACTCCATGAATCATGAATGGTGATTATGTTACCTCCTTAGAAGGATTTGATACGACATGTATGGACTCCGTATGGTTAGCTATTAAGACTTCATGGAAAATGAATGACAACAGTAGGTCAGTGGTGGACCATAGTAAGGCAGCAATGATTCTGCGAGTATTGAGCTGATTACAACCGTGAGAGTTGTATTGGAATGGGTGTTGAGATTGAGTACCACTAATCGGGTCGTGGTAGTGTATAAGTTATCATTGATAGACTAATTAAGTAGAGTATCTACCTAGTGAATAATTATTCTTTCTTATCAATAGAGAGTCGTATTATTATACGAGGAAGGTTGCGGTGCAAGCATAGAATTCTAGTAACGATGATGTATAGAATGAGATCCCAGATTCGATTTTCGATGTCGAGGGAGTTTCAAAGGTGATTATGTATAAGCTCAAGGAAGAGCATGGGTCCATAGAATGATGGACGGGATAGCGAAAATATTTAAGCACGTGAAATGCGATGCTATAATACTTGATGTTGATATAAATACATATATGTTTTGTTCTTCTATGACAAACCTCTATAGTTCAGAGGTAGATTCCAAGCCAGATATTTTGTGGCAGTATATTTTTTTTTCATATATACAATTCTCTTCAGTTCGTTCTTTTCTCTTCTTTTCATTTCATGTAAGCTGAGAAGAACAACCCTTCCAGAAGGGGAGGTATTGCCGAATGACTATCTATCTTTGTGATAGAAGCCTAGTAGGATACCACATGTTGTTTAATTGCTTGTCAAGTACAAAAGGCTGGCCACCTTCTGTACTAACTATGCGATATAACAAGTGTTCATGATCATAGTGATCTCTCAACAAATTCCTTTACTTCTATATGATTAATCAAACTTTGGAAAATAGAAATAACTGAAAAAGGAGTAATAAAGTGGTGGTAGTATGCGGAATGGGAACACATTCGTGATACTAAGGTTGACGTGGTTATTAAAAGGTTATAGAACGCTAACGAGCAAAAGTATAACCCGTATAATATTAGGAACGGAAGGTAGTAGCGATTACGAACTGGAAAAGAATAGGTATTGAGAAGCAAAAGTTCTAATGATAAAAGCTATAATGAGAGTCTGTGCAATAGACTTGAAAGAATTTGGAATGATCACTTAATTCGGATTGAGTTATCTTACGACAATAGATCATATGTCATTATCGAGATGTCGCCTTATGAGATCCTTGAGGGAAGAAAATGTCGATCTCCCTTATGTTAGGATGAAGTTGTAGAGCGCAAGATGCTCGGACCCGCAGTAGTCCAAAGGACCAAGGATATGATAGATCTAATCAGAGGACGGCTGGTAGTAGCCCAAGATGGACATGATAAGTGTGTTGATTTGACACGAAAGGATAAAGAGTATGAAATAGGGGACCTAGTAATGTTATAAGTATCCCTTGGAAAGGATTGATGAGGTTCGGAAAGAAAGGAAAGCTAAGTCTACAATTTGTTGGACCCTTGGATATATTAAGACGTTTAGGAAGTTAGCATATGAGCTAGCCCTACCCCCGAACCTGTAGCAAGTTCATAACGTGTTTCATGTATCAATGTTAAGGAAGTATAATTCAGATGCCAGATAAGTAGAGGCATATGAGCGCATAGATATGCAACCCGACGTAACCTATATGGAGTAACCAGAAAGGGTTATAGAGTGAAAAGGAACAAGTGCTTAGGAGAAGGATTATCAAACTAGGCAGAGTTTGGTGGTAGAACCACAATGTAGAAAATTGACTCGAGAGTTAGAAAGTGTAATGCTAAGAAAGTATCCCCATTTGTTTTCTATCTGATTCCGGGACGGAATCCTTTGAAGGAGGGGAGACTGTAATAACCCCAATTTTTGAGAAATTTTGAAACCCTTATGAATAGTGTTTTTGCTGAACGAGAAAACTTTTCATGCCACGCTATGTAGGGGTTCTGTTATTGATTTTATGGGATATTATTAGTACTCTATGTGGTATATAAGTGTATGTAAAGATCGTCAGAATCCAATTCCGAACACTTTGATTTTTCCCGGAAATCCACAAGATACGGAGAGAATTGAGTATAAGGTAACAGGATAAAAAGGATTTAAATTAAAGGATTATAGGAGAGGATCATAGAAGGAATACAATATATTGAGAAAGGTTAAGGGAACCTAAGTAATAAGATCCCGGGTATGATCCCTCAAACGATAAACAAGAACGAAAGATAAGCGAACCGTAAAACAAATAAGTGACCAAGAGACAAGCTTGTACAAGAAGCAGGGACTGTGACATCATCAAACCACAAGGTGTGGACAAGTGGGAGCATTATGACATGTGCAAGGTGACATAGGCATGACAAAAAAAAGAAGGAGATGTGGTGACTTTTTAACCACACAAAATCAAGGGCAACTAGGTAATTTACTAAATCAAACACAAAAACAAGCCAACCAAGCCAAGCAAAATCATTTTTCATCAAAATCAAAAAGCAACCAAGGCATGGTTCATCTTTGCTCTCGGCTTTTTACTATTCAAAAGAGCAAGAAATTCAAAATCAAAGATCCAAGCTTCCTAAATTGGTGAGTTAATTCCCTAATCATCTTCATGCTTAGTTAGGGCTATATCATGAGTTTAAGCCATCAATTCCTTCTCAATCTTCTTCATTTAATCAAAGAAGAAGACTATGAATAGTGTTTTCAAGTTTTTAACTTGAAGTTTTTCTTGAAGATCCAAGCTTTCCTAAGACTTCTCAAGGCTTCTTAAGGCTTCCTAGCTCCTCCCACCACTTCAAGGAAGGTATACCATCTCCAAACCCTAGGTTCCTATATATTATAAGATGATTTTGATTAGTAGGATGATATTGTAGCTTGTTGTTGTGATTAGAGTTTGGGATTTGAAATGGTAGTGAAATGGAATGGTAAATGTTGAGGTTTTGATGAAAAGAACTTAAGTATGGTTAAATTAAGCTTAGGCATAAGTATAAATGATTAAATTGAATTGGTTGGGGTTGTTATGATGTGATAAGGATGGATGTTGGTTGTATGTTGGATTTGAGGTTGAATTGGGAGGGTTTTGAATGGTTTAAAATATTGGAAATCGCGTAAACATAGCCGTCGTAACGTCCGATTTTCTTTGGACTGTTTTTGTGCATAGCATTAGGACCCGAGAACCCCCTTCTAGATATGACCACTGCCATGTTTAGATAGCTCATGTTATGAGCTTCGTTTTGATATGTAGTACGTTCGATTCCGATGCACGGTTTAGGAGAAACGACCGTTTCAAGTAACGGCGTTTCGCGAATGAAACTTTTTCCCTCGCCTTACTTTGAAACATAAGTTAAAGACCAAAAAGGGTTAATTAATGTATGAAACATTTATGGTAAGTGTGTTAGGCAGTTGGTAAGACACTCGCGAAGGAATCGCTTTAAAACTCGTAAAGGTTAAATTATTAAAAATGGTGGAGCCGAGGGTACCCGAGTGACTTAAGCGAATCAGTGAGCGCAAAACAAGCGTTAGAGTCTAAGTTAGTTAAAGTATAGATTTACAAGTGATTTTGGTTTAATTCCAACTTACTTGTTGTTTATAGGTTACCAGACTCGTCCCGAGCCTTTTATCACCCCAAGTCGCTCAGGCAAGTTTTCTACCCGTTATACTGTTGTTGTGATGTAAATATATGTATATGCATTATCTTGTGATAGTGCATGATTGTTATTAGCAAATTTTGCGATATATTGGAGCATGCTGATATGGTATATATGCATGTCTGTTTCATAATCTGGTTATCTATCTGTGGATTTCAATGCTTATAGTTGCATAATACCTATGCTAGAAATAAGCAAGTAGTTGCGTATACCCTTAGTATAAGGGATAAAAGGTGAACATATTTCTAAACCGGGAGTCGAGGATCCCGAGTAGATTTTGTATATATGCATATAAATATATATATATATATACTTATATATATATGGTTATAGTTTTCCAAACTATTAATCGAATAAGGTTTATTCGATAACTTTTAATTTATTAATTGAATCCTATTTCGAATATTCATTCGAGGGCTTATGACTCAGTTTGTTTTATCATTTGAATATTACTTGAATATTCTTTTGAGGACTTATGACTCCTTTATTTTATTATTAAATATTATTTCGAATATTCATCTGGGGAGGTATGACTCCTTTATTTTATTATTGAATATTATTTCGAATATTATTCGAGGGCTTATGACTCAGTTTATTTTATTATTTGAATATCATTTGAGTATTCATTCGAGGGCTTATGACTCAGTTTATTTTATTATTTGAATATCATTTGAGTATTCATTCGAGGGCTTATGACTCAGTTTATATTATTTAATAAATATTATTTGAATATTCATTTGAGGATCTATGACTCCGATTATTTGCTAAGATATTTTCTTTATTTTATTAAAGAATAATGTTTCGATAATCAAACTTATTTTCGATTATTCAAATGAAGATAATACTTTCATATAAGTATATCTTTGGTTATTTAATACTCGTTTCAAGTATAAATTTTAATACTTCTACTTCAATTATTTTTATAAAGATTATTCTTTATGGGAATATTATTTAATTAATAATATTCAGTCATTTTCTAAATATTCTGGGGACTGATTTACTTCATTAAATCAGCTTTACTCCAAACACTCTATAAAGTGTTTTCGAGTCTTCAAAATGATTTTTAAAAGTTAGAGCGGATCCCAAAACTCATTTTTTATATTTAAGATCTTCCTTTTTAAGGGGATTTAAATACTCGCTTAAAACCTGAGGGATCCGGCTCTGTGGTGTATTTTATATTCGCAACAAGGTTGCAGTTTTTGTAAATGAATTGATTACTTACCCAACGTTCGGGAAGTAAGTCCATCTATTGAGTCGGCATAAGCAACATGGGCTCAGTGGGCGTCCATGATAGTGTAAGTGGCTCAGTGGGAGTCCATCAAATGCATAAGTGGCTGAGTGGCAGTCCAGCATAGGTCCTAATGCGGCCAGGGTGATGACCAGTGGGGAATTCGTCCATCTACTAGTAGAAAAGGTTACTTATGGGTATCTTTGCCTGATCAGCAAGATATCTGGTTTATGCCAAAATTCTTTTCCTTTCCAAAATTCATTGGATGTTTCAAACTCTGTTCATACTTAACATGACAGATGTTTTCAGGAAATGTATAAAGGAAGAAGTATATGTGGATATATATATATATATATCAGAACTTAATGAAGTATGTCATAACTTCATTTCCTTTAATAATATTTTAAAGATTGAATCTATTCAAATCTTGTCTTGTAGTCTCATCTATGTGATGAACTTTTGAAACTGATTATAACTTGAACGGTGGTAGTTCAAGTAGTATTTGGGAAAGATATAAGTATATTGGGGTATCTTGTAACTTCATCTTTTAAACTTATATCTAATTAATAATTTTCTTATGAATGACAAAGATTTTCAGAAAAACGTTGAGACAAGGTTAGATATATGAGATCATCTTGCAATGATATTTTTTTTATACAGTTATACACTGGGACTTTGTGTATATTATGCATGGAAGAGGACTTCCAATATTTTGAAAAGTATATATGTATATATACTGAATATTTTGCGACTTCATCGCATTAAGATATCAAACTTGGTTCATTTCTTTTGACCAAGACTTTCATGAGTATTATGAGTAGGCTCATATACTATTAATCATTATACATATTATTTTGGTGGGCTTGCTGCTCACCCTTGCTTTATTTCTTCATCACACAACAACAGTTAGGAAAGATGGCCAGACTCCAACAGACCCAGCGCAAGCGCGTGGGAAGCGTCCCGCGTCTTCCCGTGGATGTTATAGCTGCTATAGCTGCAGAGGTAGATCTATTGTAGATCAGACCATCTACTTTTGAGAATCAATTATGTATAATTATAACTGGTGGCAGATAATGGCAATTAACTGTAAATTTATCAAGTAATCATTTTGGGTTGTAATAACTTTTAAATTGTGGATTCAAAGACTTGTACTTATTTAAATTTCATCTCTGAGACTATAACGGGTTGTGGTGTGTGTTAGTGTGGGGTCACAGCATAAGGTTATTATTATTAATTAAGTGAAGTGATATTGTGGAAAGAAAGACCGTGACAACCCGGATCCCCGACCCCGGATCTGGGGGTGTTACAGATATGGCTTGATTTCAAAAGACAATGTCATCATTGAGGAGGTTGCCTTAGTGGATGGTCTCAAGCATAATTTGCTGAGTATCAGCCAACTTTGTGATAAAGGCAATTCATTAACCTTCAACTCAGAAGCCTGTGTTGTGACTAACAAAAGAAGCAACAAAGTGGTTCTCAGTGATGTGAGAAAAGGAAATGTGTACCTAGCTGACTTCAACACATCTAATGCAGAATCTGTTACTTGTCTTCTCAGCAAAGCAAGTCATGATGAAAGTTGGTTATGGCACAAGAAGCTATCCCATCTAAACTTCAAGACCATGAATGAGCTATTAAAGAAAGAACTGGTTAGAGGAATTCCTCTAGTGGATTTTTCTAAGGATGGATTGTGTGATGCCTGCCAAAAGGGAAAGCAGATTAAAGCATGATTCAGAAAGAAACTTGATTCAACAATTGAAGAACCTTTGCAACTGCTACACATGGATTTGTTTGGACGAGTCAATGTGTTGTCCATCTCAAGGAAAAGATTTTGCCTAGTAATTGTAGATGATTTCTCAAAGTTCTCTTAGACATATTTCCTAAAGTTTAAAGATGAGGCTAGTGAAATCATAATCAATCACATAAGGCAAGTCAATAATCATCCTGATTTCAAAGTTAGAAGAATCAGGAGTGACAATGGAACTGAGTTCAAGAATTCTGTCATGAGAGTATTTTGTGAAGAAAATGGAAATTTGCATGAGTTTTCAGCAGCAAGAACCCCACAACAGAATGGAGTAGTGGAAAGGAAGAACATATCACTTATTGAAGCTGCCAGAACAATGCTTGAAGAATCTAAATTGCCAACATATTTCTGGGCTGAAGCTGTAAATACTGCATGCTACACTCAAAATATATCTCTTATCAATCAAGCAAAATGCATGACTCCCTATCAATTATTCAAGGGGAAGACTGTAATAACTCGAATTTTTGAGACCTTGTAAAACATTTAAATGAATAGTAATCCTGACGGAAGGGGAAAAACTTTTGAGCCCACACTATGTAGTACATGAGAAAATGAGTTTCGGAGTTGATATTACGACTATACATATCAAATGAGTGTATGTAAACGCTATTCGTTTTCGAAGAAAATGAACTTCGAAAAACGACCGTATTTACGACTCATCGAGGATTACGGGAATCACAATATAATTACGAGATTAAAACCCTACGGATTTATATTCAAATAGGATAATTAAAAATATAAGAAATGAATACGAAAGGAATTATGTCGCGAACCATTTACGAGTAAGTATTACGAAAATATTTAAGCAACCGAGCGAACGCGCAAACGATTAAATAAACGTAACGCACTAACTAAACCATGGTAAGGAAGTAACCATGGTTACTTCATCAAATAGTGAGCTAACCATAGGATGACCAAGCTAGCTAGCAAAATAGTGTGCTAAGAAAGCTAAACCTTGTAGTTAGCTTGTAAGCTAGCAAGCTAAAAGATTTATCCCTAAGATTTGCAACTAAGAATCAACCTAGAATGATATACTAGGAGAATAAAATCAATTTCAAGATATCACCCCATCTTCCTAGAAGCAACCTAGCAAATCAACCAAGCTAAGCAACCAAGAGGAGTATAAATACCCCTCTTGATGCTTTCATTCAGCCCTAATGAAAAAGGGGAAGAATTCAAATTCAAAACTCCAAGTTCTAGCTCTTATAAAATCATTCAATTAATTCTCAAGCCTCCTAGCAATTAAACTAAGGTAAGAAAATTCTTTCATCTCTTTTTATCAAGGTTTGATGGGTGAAATAAATTCAAGAAACTCACTAGTGAATAGTGTGAATAGTAACCTATCTTTGGTTTCTTGATTTCAATGGTGGTTTTAGGTTCTAAAAATCATACCAAGCACTTCCAAGCCTCCACCATCCTCAAGAACACATCTCAAGATTTCAAGAAAGGTAAAATTCTTTGGCTCAACTTTATTTAAGATTCATTTTTAAGATCCATTTAGAATGTGGTAGTAAACCTAGTGTAATGAGTGTTATTGAGGAAATCTTGATGATTAAGTTAAGTAGATTTAAGGTTGGTTGTTGTTGCCTCAAGAACATGATGTTATTGAGAGGAGTTTGTGTTTTGATTATGATATGATGATTGTTGGTGGTTGTGTTAAGAGTTAGGGCGTAAACAAAACCCCGATCGTAAACGTAACTTCGTTAAAACAAATAAATCATAACTTTAAGTTTCTGCAGAAAGTCCTAAAGTTGTAAACTGTAGTTTCTTGAAAATAACCCTTGATTATGATATAAAATGTTATAAGGATCGTTTAGGCGCTTGAATCGCTTGATTCCGATTTACAGATCAAAACTTATGACCGTTTTAGTAAAAGTGATTTACGCGACAAAATCTGCTACAAATTACGGACTTTGAAAATATAAAGGATAGACTTAAAAGTGTTCATAAATCATGAAATGTTTACAGAGAGTACAATATTGAGTTTCCTAACCGACATAAAAATTTCAAGTAAAAATAATGATTTCTCAATTTTATAAAAATGTCGGAGTCGAGACCACGCGAGTAGATACCGTAAGAATCCATAAGCGGAGCCGACGGCGATAATAAGAATGAACCTAAGATACTTAGGAAAAATGAAGTGACCATAATGTGAATATGACTTAAAGAAATAATAAGGGTAGTATAAGTTGAGAGGGTGCATAATAAGTAGCGCATGAGTGCGAGTTACCGTAAATTAGAACGAGAGCATCCTCCACCTCGAGATACCCAGGCAAGTTTACGAACCCAACTCCATTTTTACTGTTGTGTTGTGAAAGGATTGTTTTACTATCATTGGATAAATACCATGCTTGCCATGATACATAGTTATTGAAATTTCGCAGAATGTAGCGATGTTGGACGATAAAGTATATATCGTGAAATGTTATTTCGCTTTAAGCGTGACATATTACATAAGACCGTGAGTCGGTCGGGATTTCAGATAAAACCCGGGAATCATTCCGGCGAGACTATAGGACGGTTATAAGTCATAGTAGTACATTTTAAAGGGACTCATCGTCCACTTACGAAACATTAAAACACCTCGAATATCATTTAATTATTATTATAGAGTAAATCCATTCGAGGTTTAATTATTTATCGAATATCATTTAATTATTATTATTCTTAAAGGGTTTATTATTGATTTAAAAATCATAAATCCTGATTTAAAATGTACTTTCTGATTTCAGAATATCATTCGAATAATTTCAGATCGTCGGTGAATATTATTCCGACTTATTTAATATTTTGAATATAGTTTCAAAGAGAAACTTTTCCCCCTTATTAATTCTCTGTTGACAACGGTCAACTCACATCCTTAGTACTTCCTCCGAAATTCTCGGAAGTACGTATATACATATATATACACTTATATCTTAGAGAGATAAGCTGTTTCTATCAACAAGCAAAATACTTGGGGAACTTCGACGTGGTTCGAGTTCTCGAGATTGATAGAATTCTTTTAAAGGACAAGGGAGGGGTAGACTCTGGTACTATGTGTGCTAGATGGACTACCAAAGGTACTGCAGGAGAAGGTACTCAGTGTACTCAGGAACTTGTGAAGTATGTGTATACCCGAAAATGGGACACGTAGCCCGAATGCGGCAAGGGTGATAACCGGGATACGAAGATGTCGTCCTTCTACTAGTAGAAAAGGTTACTATTATCGTATTACGACTGATCATCGTATACGGTGGCTCCAACGAGTGTCCTAATTCTTCCAATTAGAATTGTGACGCAATACCGTAGCCCAAGCCCAGGTGCTGGGATTACTATTAAGGTATTCGCAGGATATTAAAATCCCTTAAAGAATTGTTTTCATAAGAAGTTGTGTATCACCAAAAAAAACTGATTTCGAATAAAACATAATTATCATATATGATGTTATCATACAGTGATTTTCATACTGTACATTATTATGCTGGGCATTATAGCTCACACTGGTTTTCTTAAATTGACACAACACAACAGTGAATCAAGATGCCTGCCATGAGAACCACAGCCAGGAAACGGGTAGGAAATGGCCAGCTGTTCCGTAGATTGTTTGTTGATGTACCACAGGTAGTCAGAATAAGTTGGATTAGTTTTCAGTTATTTATAGTTCGGCTTATTTATAAGTATAACTTATGTAAGGTAAGAAACAAGAAACGTAGATTTGGGCGGCGGACTAGCCTTACCTGAAGGTCACTCCCCGGTAAGATTAATTACTTTTGGGTTGTAATAATTATCACTTGATGGTTCGTTTCCAAGACAATAACCTGTAAGTGTGTGTGTGTGATAAGTATGGGGTCGTGAAGCGTGAGTATTTATATACCGTATTGTGAGTTGTGTGAGTTTAGATGGCATAACCTCCGAGACTCCTGACCCCGGGTTTTGGGGCGCCACAAAGAAGCCAACTCTAAATTTTCTTCATGTCTTTGGCTGTAAGTGTTATATCTTGAGAAATCAAACTGATCAAAATGGGAAGTTTGATGCTAAAGCAGATGAAGGAATTTTTGTTGGATATGCTGTTGGTAAAGCATATAGAGTCTACAATCTAAAAACCAACATTGTTGTGGAATCAATACATGTTGTGTTTGATGATAAAAAGATTGAAGGACTGCAAGATGGAGATTACCATGAGAGCCTCAAATTTGACAATGTGGAGTTGGTTAGTGATGACAGTGATGATGAAAGTGATCAAGAAATAGTATCAAAGGATAATACAGAAAAATCCACCACCAATGAAGCATAAAATTCAACATCTGTCGAGTTGCATAATACTTCATCCGTCGGGAGGCAATCTGTGTTATCCGTCGGTAGACAACCAACTTCATCCGTCGACCATCCGTCGGGTTATCAAAAGAAGCTGAAAATCAGAATAGATCACCTTTAGAAAGTTCCCCTTTCTCAAATCAAAGATCCACAAACTCAGGGGGATTTTCTAATAATCAAAACTCAATCACACATCAAGACAACAATGAGGCCTCTTCATCTAGAGCTAATCTACCTCAATAAAGGAAATGGACAAAGGATCACCCCTTTGAGCTCATCATTGGTGATGTTTCTTCTAGAGTTCAAATCAGGAGAGCAACTCAAGAAGAATGTCTATATAGCAGCTTTCTTTCCAAGGAAGAACCAAAAAAGGTAGAAGAAGCTTTGTTGGATCCTGATTGGATTTTAGCTATACAGGAGGAGCTAAACCAATTTGAGAGGAATAATGTATGGAAGCTGGTGCCCAAGCCTAAAGGAAAGAATCCAATAGACACCAAATGGGTATTCAGAAACAAGATGGATGAAAATGGCATAGTAGTCAGGAACAAAGCTAGATTGGTTGCCAAGGGCTATTGTCAACAAGAAGGAATATATTTTGATGAAACATTTGCTCTTGTTGCAAGACTTGAAGCCATCAGAATCTTATTAGCCTATGCAGCTCATGCCAATTTTAAGGTCTATCAAATGGATGTCAAAAGTACCTTTCTAAATGGAGATTTGGAGGAGGAAGTATATGCTAGTCAACCTCCTGGTTTTAAAGATCCAAATTTTCTAGAACATGTCTATTATCTTTTGAAAGCACTTTATGGACTAAAGCAAGCACCTAGAGCCTGGTATGACACCTTATCAAAGTTCTTTTTAGAAAATCACTTCACAAGAGGTACTGTAGATAAAATTTTATTCTTTAGAAATGTTAATGGCTCTAGCATACTTGTTCAAATTTATGTAGATGATATTATTTTTGGCTCTACAGATGAGAAACTTTGCAAAAAGTTTGCCAAATTGATGCAAAGTAAGTATGAAATGAGTATGATGGGAGAACTAACTTACTTTCTTGGTTTGCAAGTTAAGCAAGTTAGTGATCGAATATTCATTAGTCAAACTAAATACATTTTTGATCTTTTAAAGAAGTTTGATCTAATGGATTGCACATCTGCAAAAACTCCCATGGCTACTGCAACTAAGCTTGAATTAAACACTATTGAAAAGTCCGTGGATATTTCAAGTTATAGGGGCATGGTTGGCTCACTTCTGTACTTAACAGCTAGTAGACCATATATAATGTTTGCTACATGTTTGTGTGCTAGATTTCAGGCTGACCCTAGAGAATCTCACTTAGTAGCTATTAAGAGAGTTTTCAGATATCTCAAGGGAACACCAAAACTTGGCATTAGGTACCCTAGAGATTCTGGTTTTGATCTAACTGGTTACTCAGATGCAGACTATGCAGGTTGTAGAATTGATAGAAAAAGTACAACAGGAACCTGTCAATTTCTAGGAAACAAGCTTGTGTCCTGGTTCAGTAAAAAGCAAAATTCAGTTTCTACTTCTACAGCTGAAGCTGAATATATTGCTGCTGGTAGTTGCTGTGCACAAATTTTGTGGATGAAAAATCAATTGCTAGACTATGGTTTGCAAGTTGAAAGGATTCCTATTTTATGTGATAACATAAGTGCAATTGCCATCACTGAAAATCCAGCAACATTCAAGGACAAAGCACATAGACATCGAGTACCACTTCATAAGGGAACATGTAATGAATGGTACTGTGGAACTACATTTTGTTCCTAGTGAGAAGCAGCTTGCAGATATTTTTACCAAGCCACTGGATGAATCCACCTTCTCAAGGTTGGTAAGTGAGTTATGTATGCTTAATTATTCTTAAATCCTTATGAAATAATTTGCAAGTTGTAATGCAGCCAAAAATTTAATTAATTTTTCAGTCTTGGATGAAATTTTGGCTAAGTCAAAATTTACATCTCGACGGATGATCGTTATCCATCGAGTTTGATCATTCGTCGGAATATAATTTGCTAATAAAAATCAATTATTTTTCTGGAATATTTTATTACTCGACTGATAACAGTTTATCCTCATCCGTCGAATTATCTTAATCTTAGCCGTTAATTTCCTGAACATTATCCATCGAGTATACTTACAGTTTTTAAGCATAACACAGCGGATAATGGGTGGAATTTTTACAGTTTATTTTTAAACGGCTATTTTAGGCAATTTTTATTGGCTACTTTATTTTACTTTATTATTTTTGGCAGTTATTTTTGAGATAGTATAAAAGCCTATTTCATTTCCATTGCTTTTCTTTTATCATTCTCGAATTATCTGCTCTAATTTCTTTCTCTTTCAAAGCACTTACTCTCTCTCTGCAAGCTCTTATTCTCTAACAATGGCGCCTGTTGTCAAGATTATGTCTCAAACTGGGTTCATTTATGAGAAGAACAACTTCACGGCCTTAGTAAACAAGGGGATTCAGCAATCTGGTGACTACCATAAAATGATGGATTTTGTGAAGAACTGCAAGCTTAGCTATGCCATGCTGGAATCACCCACCATCTTTTGTGAAGTTGTTGAAGAAATGTGGACCACGACTACATACAACTCAACATATAAGACCATCACACTCACCATTAAAGGTAAGGTATTCTGATGATACTGTGACCTCACCACACACTGACACTAATATAGTTAATATGTTTAATTCCATGACCTATGCTCTTTCTACTTCTAAGTTGAGTGATATTAGGAGATTGGGTCTTAGGAAGGAATTGAGTTTTATGTGTGATGTAGTGACCAAGGTCTTTTCTGGTAAAATTAGTAATTTTGATTCTGTCAATATTTCCATGCTTAACATGCTTTACATGCTAGTTACAAATAAGTTCTTTAATTTCAGTAATCTTATTTTGTTTGAGTTGGTATTTAAATTAGGAGAGCTAAATAAGAGAGGCAAAAATATTTATTATGCTAGATTCTTCATGATGTTAGCTAACCACCTCTCTGAAGAAATTGTGCTTGAAAACCCAAACAACAAATTAGATTGTTGGGTTCAAGAGAGAAGAATCATTGCAGATTTGAACAGGGCAAATCATCACAGAGAAGTGCCACTTTTCTATTTCCCTATGATGGAAGCACCTCAGGTAAGTTCATCTATCCCTACTTCTATTCCAACCTTACTAGTTTCTTTGAGTTCTAGTGTAGTTATGGAAACTGTGTCAATGACCCAATAGTTGCCTACCTAAGCTACCAAACCAACAAAAATTTCAAAATCCAAATCAAAGAAATCCCCCTCTGGTATATCTCAAAGCAGCCAGTTGCAAAATCCACCAAATACAAATATGGGAGTGTGAAGGTGGGCAAGGTAGGTAAGGGAAAGGGTGAACATAAAAGAAACCCTAAGGATAAGGATGTAGAGTTGAGTGGTTCCCATTCTAGCCACACTGCAGTTTCTCAACAAACTGCAGTGCTTAAAAAGGATAAAAGCTCATTTCTAGTTGCATCCTCCCAAAAGGATGTAACTATTGAACAAAGATCTCAACCAAGAGCATAGGCCAAGAGGGTAAGGGACACAAGCTCACCCCAAACTTATGCCAGAAAGAAGAAATCCAAAACCCTTGGGGATGCACAGGGTACACACACTGTGCAAACTGGTGCTAAAGATAAAGTCACCGCACCTTCATAAATTCAGCTTGATGTGGCTCCAACAAATATGGAGTCACAACCAAAATCTCTAGTAAAAGAAGCACCTCAAACACCAAATTCTCCTACAAATTCTATGGATGTGGATATGATCAACACATCAATTTCTGATTCCCCTTCTTTAACTTTGTTGGGGAAGCCAAAATCTAATGTAAGTGAGCATCATCTTTTAGATGATTTGTTAGCTTACTTGCCAATTCTTTCAGGTACTGTTGAATCATCTGTGCCTAAAATATCATCAATCAGCACAGAGTCCACAATAGTTTATATTCCAAGTTCATTCATTTCTACTCTCTCGATAAATATTGCTCATCCGTCGAGTAGTGATTGTATCCTGACGGATAAGCTTAACAACAGTTACCCGTCGGATAGTAAAACCACTATCCTGATGGATACTACTCATCCTTCGAGTGTCTCTATACAGTTTCAAACTTCATTTATTTCAAGTGCAGAAGACTTAGTGATTGTCCAATCACTCTTAGGATTGAGGGAAGAGAGTGTTATAAGTGAGAGTCTGGGTTGCTCCCATGAAAAAGGAGAGGAAAAGAGTGAAACTATGCAATCCATTTTTTCAGGATTGGCAAAAAAGAGTGAGAGGAGTCCCACCTTAGATGGTGAAGGTGAGGGTGTGAGGGTGGGGAGCCAGGGTGAGACCCTGATGCAACAAAAGAGAGAACACAAGAGAAATTCAGGTACAGGAGCTATAAGGATGAATGTTATTGCTAGTGAGTCAATGAATGTCCAGAATGCAGACAGGGAGGGCCTATCTCAGCAACCTCAAGCTCTTATAGATTCCACCTCCCTTGATGCTGAGGCATTTACTCGCCTTGTTCCAGCTTATCAACTTCTAGCTGAACAGGGCAATGAAAATGCGTAAAGGATGCTCAATTTGGTGCATACCACTCAGTCAATGCTAAGAGCTAAGGATGTCATCACAGCTTTTCCTTCTACAGCTGGTGATGTGGATTATAAGACTGGTGGTTCAGCAGATTTCTTTGGTGATGAAGGTGGAGATAGTGAAGAAGAGACATTGGACATAGGGGGAGAAGTAGGTTCAAGTTCAAGATCAGGATTACCATCATGGGAATTTTCAAAGCACTGTGATGAGCACTACTTCAAGACAACCCCGATTCAACTAATCAATCAGACAAATACCACTCTTCAAACCACTACAAATGCCAACACCAAGAAGCTCCTTCAAGCACATCTTGCTTCTCTACAACTACAACAGATTCAAGGCTTCCAACATGCTAGAGATGTTAACACCATCAAGGGTGATATTGATGAGATGAAGAAGACCATTTCAGAAAAAATGGATTCTAAGCTTCCAGAAGCTACAATGCTTGACATCAAGAGGCAACTAAGGAAAAATTCTGATCTGGCAACAAAGATAGATGCTTTGGATACAAGAATGTCAGCTATGGAAGCATCTCTAACAGCCATTCATCTTCATCAAGCCCAACAGACAGATTTACTTCAGAAACTGGTGGCTGCTCAAACCTCCTCCTCTACTCAACTTGATGATAACAAAAAGGGGAGAAAGGACCAAGTGAGGGGGAGAAGCTTCAAATTCAAATCAGTAAAGTAATTTTGCCCACAATTACTTTCACCAAGCCACCAGTAACAAATAGTATAGATTTGATCAATGCAGTAGCAGCCAATTTAATAGAAGCTGAAAAGGAGCAGTTGAAGCAAATCAACTGGTAGAAAATTGATGAGGACAGGAAGTTTGGGCTAGTAAAGGAGCCAGTAAAGTCAGCCATTCATCACTCTAAAGTCAAACAGATCTCTGTGAATGAAATGAGCATGAACTATCTGGAAAGAGGACAGCCATCCTGCATCAAATCTCCAAAGGCTGAAATTATTCTGAAGCCAAGGGTGAACTATCCAAAATCATAATTAAAGAACCCTTTGGATACAGTGTATGAGACACCTAAACCTGATGAGAAGAAGCTTCTGTCAAGGTTAATTGCCTTCTACGAGGATCCAGCTGATTCAGCTTTAAAGAGAAGAATTGCTAAAGTTTTCAGGAATGGGAAAGAAATTTGTGTGGTGGCTGGACATCCTCAATTTGCTCAAGCAAAGAGAGAAGAAAAGGCAAGATTGAAGCAGGAAAAGAAGCAAGCTATTCTAAATGCCAAAAAGGATAAGCAAAAGAAAGAGCAAGCTGCTATCTTGGCCAAGCTACAAGCTGTGAAACCAACACAACAGATTCCTTCTCAACCATCTGGAATCACTGAATCTCAAGATCCAAAGAAGCAAGTTAAATCAGAATAGAAGAAATCTCCAAGATACAAGGAATTGGCCAAAAGAACCAAAAGGAAACTGGATTTTG
This sequence comes from Apium graveolens, assembly GCF_009905375.1. Taxonomy (NCBI): domain Eukaryota; kingdom Viridiplantae; phylum Streptophyta; class Magnoliopsida; order Apiales; family Apiaceae; genus Apium; species Apium graveolens. The sequence continues at coordinate 156,568,819 of NC_133653.1, forward strand.
TTGATAAGGAATTGGAGAATCAGTTTTCTAAGGAATCCACTTCAACTACAACTCAAGCATCAAAACCCTCTGTGGTATTTGAAGACATCAAGGTGGTGGATCCTTACAGGAACATTCATGGTGAACCTATTGTGCCTAAGGATGAACCAATAGAATGGGAGAGCCTACCAATTCCTGACTTCCATTTACCAATCCTTAGCAAGCCAAAAAGAGAACAAAGTCAAGAGCAGCCAAGAAAGTGAAGTTGTCACCTCTCAAATCCAAATCTCTAGTCAAATCTCAATCTAAAGTCAATAAGGGAGATTACATGTACTTGTGTGACATCAAGGAATTCTCTGATCTAAATCTCTATCTAAATGAACTAGAAGAAGTGAGAGGAATTGATGCATACAGAAACCTACCTGAAAGGTTAGTTTTCAAGTACAAGGGAGAAAAGGAGATTCAATGGCCACTTCACAGGATCCTTCAAGAAAGCCAAGCTATACTGATTAAGGTGTATTCATCTTTCAAGAAGAACTTTGGGTTCAATGTAACTGCAAGAAGATTGGTTCTAAATAAGATTGAAGAACTGAGGAGTTTTAGAGCTAAAGATGCACTCCCAAAGACTCTAATTATCCTTTACACAGGGAGAAGAGTGCATCTAAGGCCCTACTGGCTGATAGAGTTCATGGATGACAAAGGAGTGAGAAGATTTTTCAGATTAGAAGACCAATTGAGCATCTCTAGCAATGAGACTCTCTTGGAGATGCAAGAAAAACTAAATCTCTCAGAATCTGATGAACTGGAATTCCACAAACAGCTCCAAAATCAGATAGAAGAAAACAACAGAAAGCTTGGAAAGAGATCCAGACCTTCAAGGAACTAGATAAATCTGCTCAGGCTAGAGGAGCACCTTGAAAATGACTATGAGCTAAACTTTGTACATTTTGTTATTTGAAGCCCTTTACAGTACTATCTACTTTCTTTCAAAGTTGTATTTTTAGGGTGTTTTATTATCATCAAGTTTCTCTTAATTTATGGCTACAATTCCAGTAGACATAAATTGGGGGAGATTGTTGTGTATATGTTGTGAGCTTGATGATTTGATTAACAAAACACCTTGGTAGATTTTACTTAGTGAAAAATGTAGCACTCGACGGATAAGGATTATAGTCCCGACGGATGACTTAATATAGTCCCGACGGATGATGATCTATTATCCATCAAGTGAGTAGCTTATGTAACAATAAGTCTGTAGCACATTTCTGCATACACCTTTGTATAGATTCTGTAGTAGCATATAAGTCATGATTGACTTTAACTAGATATGCAGAATATGTTGATTAATTGTACATAGATGATGTCTTGTAATTCTGCATAAATGAAATGGAGTCAAGTGCCAAATAGCTACCAACGGATGATTAACAAAGCTATCGACGGATGACCAATATAGCTGTCGACGGATGATCAACAAAGCCGTCGATGGATGATCAACAAAGCCATCGACAGATGATCATGTAATCAACGGATAATCAATTCAAACATCCGTTGACAGTGACAACACAGTCACATACGTCGAGTGTATGCAAATGGAATGTGGTAGCCTATTCAACTGGTTTTTCGAGAATAAATAAGCATTTCCATTTCCATGCTAATATGAAGATATTCAAAGATGCTGGAATAGAGTAATGAAGTAGCATAGCATTAGACTTGATAATTTTTATTTTATTATCTTGTCTTATTGCTTTGTAATCTTGGTGATATATAAACCAAGAAGCAGCAAATAGAACGATAACTGAGATACAAGGAGAGAAATATTTGTAAGCTGTATATTTAGCATTTCTCTGCATTCTTAGTTGTTCAACATTTGTAAGCAGCTGTGAGCTTTTTGCTACACAGAGTTCTCTCGATATATATTATATATCTCTGGTGGATACATTCAAATCCACCAGAAAGTTTTTAAAGACTTGTGTTTTTAATTACTTATGTTTTGATTCATTTGAAGTTATTATTCTGCACTCTGCAGATCAATTCAGACTGATATATATATATATATATATATTTAAGTTAGAACATTTTATTTAAAAAAAAGTTTCAAGAATTCCATTCAACTCCCCTTCTGTAATTCTTGTTAAATTGTTAAGGGACTAACACATAGTAAGGTAATGGAATACTGTTTGAGAAGTGTTTGGTTCTAATGACTTGGCCTAGAACCTATGAGGTTTGATAGGCTCTTAGTCAGTTCCTAAAACCACTGAGGGTGTTGAAGATCACAAACATCCGAAGTACAATATCAGAGAATTTAGTGATTAAAAACAGAGTGATTTCAGAATCAGAGATCTTTTACCTTAACTTACCACAACATGGATTCATGAAGGATGTCTCAAATGATCATGCTTTCTGATTCTTTTGACAATGCTACTCAATCATATTTTATTAGCTCAAAACAATTCAAGTTAGTCCAATACAGATAAACACCATAGAGAAAAGGGAGTGAATATTGTTTCAAACTTATAAGACTTGCATAAGGTAATCAGAATAAAGGAAGTATATCAGGATCTAATATCCAGAACAGAGTATAAGCATAGCAAGATCATCAAAGTTACATACATGATCAACATATAAGTCATGAAATCAATTAATTATGCCAAGAGTATACCCAACAAGTATGCACCAATTGATTAGTCAACACAAGACTGAACCAGTTAAAACTACTTCTGACATAATCATATCACAACTATCACTAGTCATGATGCATATTTATTCTAGCACAAAACAGAAAGAGTTATTCTAGTATAAACAGAGAGTCAGAGTGACCAAGGAATCTGTTTTCAGAGTTACCTAAGGTATGAAACTCAATAATCATAAAAAATTACTCAGAAAACATGATTTAATCACAAAAAAACTAATCAGAGTACTCAAGTTAGTTGCACAGGATCTAAACCTATAAATCGGAGTTACGATAGAATCACAAAAGAGATTACATGATCTTAAATCAAAGTGCAAATAATACTGAGATGTGTGTGTGCTAAAATAAATATCAATATCATTAGTATTTACGTCATAGTAAACATATAACATGTAAACATTCAAACGACTCATATATTGCATCAAAAACTCTTACTTACTTACCACTAGCATATAACATGTAACACATGGTAATCGATTAGCTTAAAAACAAGTTTACAAACATGGATATATAATGAAATAGATATGTAAACTTACTTTCCCCTCAAAGCATCATCATTGGGGTAGTAAAGTTTACCCACACAAAATTACATTTGTTGGTTTCCAATTAATTGGACAAATTTAACATGCCAAGTTCACTAACCAACTTATTGAAGGTAACTTCATCAAGTGGCTTCGCGAAAATGTCTACAATTTGGTCCGTTGTGGGAACAGAAGGAAGTTCCACAATACCATTAGTTTTATGCTTTCAGATGAAATGATACCTTATATCAATATGTTTGGTCCTTGAATGCTGAACAGGATTATTTGAGATTGCTATAGCACTTGTGTTGTAATAGTAGATATGAATATTCTTCAAATCAAGTCCATAGTCTCGGAGTTGGTTTCTCATCCAAAGAATTTGAAAACAGCAGCTTCCAGCAACAATGTATTTAACTTCAGCAGTAGATGTAGAAACTGAATGTTGCTTCTTACTAAACCAAGAAACTAATCTTCTTCCAAGAAACTGAGAGCTTCCTGAAGTACTCTTCCGATCAATCTTACAACCAGCGTAATCAGAATCTATATAGCCAATAAGATCAAAGCCCGTATCTTTAAGATACCAGATACCTAGATTAGGTGTACCCTTCAAATATTTGAAAATTCTTTTGACGGCTACCAGATGAGATTCCTTCGGATCAGCTTGGAACCGTGCGCACAAGCATGTAACAAACATAATATCTGGACGACTCGCAGTCAGGTAGAGTACTGATCCAATCATGCCTCGATAATAAGTGATGTCCACCTTCTTACCAGACTTGTCCTGATCAAGTTTTGTGGCAGTTGCCATCAGAATTTTAGCAGGTGTTGAATCTTCCAACTGAGATTTCTTCAAAAGATCTCTAATGTACTTCATTTGAAAAATGAAGATACCATCTGATTTCTGACTTACTTGAAGTCCAAGAAAGAAGTTCAACTCACCCATCATACTCATCTCATACCTACTCTGTATAAGCTTAGCAAACGTTGCACAAAGTGTATCATTCGTAGACCCAAATATAATGTTGTCAGCATAGAATTCCACAAGTATGATATCATTTTTATGATTCTTATAAAATAGAGTCTTATCTATAACTCGTCTAGTGAAACCATTTTCAAGCAAAAATTCTGAGAGAGTGTCATACCATGTTCTCGACACTTGCTTTAGACCATAAAGAGACTTGAAGAGAAAATAGACAAAATCTTCGAACTCAAGATCTATGAAACCAGGGGGTCACTTCACATAGACCTCTTCTTCAAGCTCACCATCCAAGAAAGCACTTTTCACATCCATCTGATATACCTTGAAATATGAATATGCTACAAATGCTAAAAACATCCTGATGGCTTTAAGTCTAACAACTGGTGCAAAGGTTTCATCATAGTCAATCCCTTCTTCTTGATAATATCCCTTAGCAACCAGTCTCGCCTTGTTCCTTGTTACTACTCCATCTTCATTAAGCTTGTTTTTGAAAACCCATTTTGTGCCAATCACTGATTTGTCTTTAGATCTGGGTACAAGCTTCCACAAATTTAATTTCAAACTGATTGAGTTCATCTTGCATGGAAATCATTCAATCGGGATCTCCAAGAGCTTAATTGCTTCCTTTGGTTCCATTTTTGATAGAAACCCATAATATGTTCAATGGTTTGCATCATCTCTCCTAGCCCCTACTCCAGTATTAGAAATACTAAGTACCACATGCCAAAGATGCTCTTTACTCCATTCTTTACATCTTGATAGACTAGCTCTTGGTGACTCAACATTTCCAGAATTAAGTTGAGTCTGACTAGTAGATCCTTGTTCTTGTTCTTCTGATCTTCTAGCCTTTACTCCAGTATCAAAACTACTGAGTATCATATGCCAAGGATGGTTTTTACTCCATTCTTACGTCTTGTAGACTAGCTCTTGATGACTCGGCATTTCCAGAATTATGTTGAGTCTGACTAGAGGATCCTTGATTTTCTTCTTGCTCCCCCGAAGTTGTTGTCAACATGATCTATAGAATCTAAAGGTTGTGGATTGGTTCCAAAGATGGTATGACTGTGCTTCTTCCAGTTTCCACTATCATTACTTGCATCTGAACCACTTCTACTATCACCACTATCAATTCGTCCATCAAAATCTGAATCTTAAGAACTAGTTCCAGAAATAGTTTGACTATCTTTGGTTGTCTCATGACCATTCCCATCAGAGTCTGAATCAGAATTGTGATCATTGACACGATCATTTGCCTTTATATCTTCATTTGGAACAACCTCAAGTTTGTCTTCATCATCAGAAAGGTCTTCAAAATCTGTATTGTCTAAGTTGTCTTCCTTCTGATTGATTGGGAGCTTGCTATCATTAAATGTTAATAATGACAAAAATACAATATCATAATCAAACATGACTCACTATCCACTAAGTCTACTACAAATTATGATATTCAATCAAGAACTTATTAATTGTTTGACTCCATGAAAATTGAATTATGTTCAACTATGCTACTCAACTAATTTTGACCTTAGTGAGTTTTCCAGAAAAAGGAATTTTAACAGACTTCACTATGATCAAAATCTCACCACTATCTTATGATAAAAATATTAAAAAAATTGTTAACAAATTTATTCAAGTATGTAGTGCTACACAACTCACCATTAACTAGTGATAAAACTATCAACAAGAATTGTTACTAGATTTATCAGAAGTTTACAGTGCTACGAATATCACCACCAACTAATGATATGACTCATTAAGAGTTTATGATGTTACATATATCACCACTAACTAATGATATGAATTATTAAGAGTTGCCACATATATCACCTTTAACTAATGATATGAATTATCAAGAGTTTATGGTGCTACGAAACTCATCAATAACCACTGAAAAAGATTCTCAATAGTGTGATGCTACCAAACTCATCACAAACCACTGAAATAAATTATCAGAGGTGTGATGCTGCTAATCTCATCACAAACCACTGAAATAAATTATTAGTGATGTGAAGCTTCTAATCTCATCACAAACCACTGAAATAAATTATCAGAGGTGTGATGCTGCTAATACTTTAACAATTTGACTTATGAAGCGAATAATAAAGTTGAATTGCTTCAAGGTCCATAAATCAAAATATTAAAGTAGAGACACAAAAAATAACTGTAATAGATATTCAACAAATATATGCATTTAAATATTGAGTGTAAGATGACATTCCTGATTGCACGCCATATCCCGTAGTGATTCCTTTTCTGTCATCTCCAAAGGTTACTATTGGGTCAGCTTCCTTGTCCACTTCTGATAGCAGGGCTCTATCCTCGAACTCTTGTGTAATAAACATTCAATGTTCACAATGCATATGGTTCACTTCACTTTTTCTTGCCCTGTCAACATTATGGATCAAGTTTTCTTTGGTACCCAAACTAAATTTGTTCTTGGGGAGATCACAGTTTGAACAATATCAGATGCAAATTTAACATGTTTTTTTTCTGATCAACTGACTCCTTCGTTCCTTTTGAATCCTTAAGAATGCCTTTAGACTTCCATGTAGGATTTTCCTTCCTAACCTTAGGAGGACTGATAGTCTTTGCCCTATCATGCTTTCTACTCATGTTCTTATCATTATGCTTACACTTACTGGATGGCGTATGCATCAAGTTAAGATAAGACGACAAGGTATTAAAAGCACATGGAATACATTTAGATTTATGACATGAAGAATGAGAACTAGGCATGGTAGGTATGTTATGCTTATTATGAACTTTACCTTTGTCTACCTTACTCACAGTACATGCATATGCAAGATGCGAAGCATAATTACATTAGAAGCATAACTTCCTAGGAGAATTAGGTTTTAGCAGATCTTCATTTTTATTGCTAACACTAACTTCCCATTTCTATTGCTTTTGTTCTTCTTTTTAGCCTTGTGATCATCTCTATCATCTAAGTGAGTAGTTGGATTCATCACTAGAAGTTGACTCATTGGATGACTCTACAGTTGACTCTTCCTCACTTAAGACACAGTCCTCAACAAGCACCTTATCTTCATTGAAAGAATCAAGAATATCCTTTTTGCATAAGAAATTATTGGCCTTTTCAGAAGCTTGTGATACATCTGAAGAGTTTGATTTATCAATATCAAAACTCTTTGATTCTATCACATGTTTCTGTCCAACATCACCGGATCCAATGTCAATTATGGCTCCACTGATTTGGTTGTCAATAATTTCCTTTGCACTAATATCAGAGTCTTGATAATCTTTCAACTTAGATTCTAATTCATCTATCTGACTCCTATGGACAATATCTAAATCCTCACTGGCTTTGACCATGTTCTCTAGGCATTCATTACGTTTTTTAAGATTATCTAGTTCAATAGTAATTAGGCCTAGTTCCTCTTGTCTAGTGAGCAGCAATCTATTATTAGATTTTATTCTATTTATTTCCTCTTTAAAGCTGATCACGCTAGCATAAAGTTGAAACAATTCTACTCTTCTATCCTTATCACAATATTTGCAGTCATGCCAGTAGATATTAGTAGTGGTCTCAGAAGATACCTGTGATGAAGAGGTTTCCATTGATGTTGGATTACTGCATTTTTCTTCCTATACATATGTACCATTCCAGTGCTTTTCATCACTGACTAATTCTTTGTCATGATGCTTCTTCTGTCCATCTCCATTCCTTCTCAGACAAGCTTCTTTCTCATTTTCTTGTGTGGACTCTTCTATTTCATTGTTAGAGTTTCCCTTTTCTTTATCATCACACAATTCTTGTGTGCTTCTTTCAATCAACTATTCCTTGCAGCATTCACTCGATACTGACTCTGTAGATTCTCCATCTTCAAGATCTTGACTGTCTCCATTAGATGACTTAACCTTATATTTGGAATTTCTTCTGAATTTAAGTGCACTACATTTAGAAGCCATCTCAAACATAGTTTGATCTTCTAATTTCTCAAGCTCTTCCAAAGTATAATAGTAATCTGTAGCTTCTTCATTTCCAATCGGATTTGATCCACTTGTAGTAGCTTCCGAAGTTGGTGATCCTTCAACATTTTCTTCAGGAATTCTGTATTCCTCTGCTACAAGACATGTTGATTCATTTATGGTCTTGTTCATGTTGTTCACTGTCTCAAACCTATATTTGACATTTCTCTGCTTTTCCTCAGCTTCATAGGTCTTCAACCTGTCATAAAGCTCATCCAGTGACATTGTACTGAAATCCAGTCCTTCTCTGTTGGATGACACTTTATTATTCAAATGACTGGGCAAGGTAAGAATAAACTTTATGTTTATCTGTATGAGTATTTCTTCCCAAGTGAACTCATTTCATCCAGAGGTTTGGTGTAACATCCGGGAAATATCGTATAATTATTTATATCAATATATGATTGTTATGTGAATATTATATAAATTTTTGGTGAATTATCTGGTGATTGATAATAATATTTGGATGTTTGTATATAATAAAATGTGAGTATGTTAATTTTAATATGTCCAGAATAAAATATAGATGATTAAGGTATTTTTCTAGTAATTTTTGGAGTGTTAGATGATTTCATAATGAATTATGAATTATTAATTATTTTCTAAATAATTATAAAATTTTCTTATAAAGCCGGGAATCGTCCGACTTCAACCGTTTTTACGTTTTTACAACCCGAAACTCTTCCGAAAACTCATTCCTAACCTAATCTGGTAATTCCGGACATTTTCCGTGTTTTGACTTTTTCGATCCGGATTACAGTTTGACCCGTGCGCGGCCCGGCGCAAGATTTTTGTTACGACAATCATTTCGGTAAATCAACGAAACCCGTATTTTCAAAAGACGAGATATTATTACATTATTTTCGTATAGAGTGTTTTATAAAAAGCCCGGCTGGGACAATTATCCAAAACTGATATCAAATCGGATCGTTATTGCAGTTACTTAGCGGCTAAGCAACTAATTTAACGATCCAAAATGATCCAGAACGAACCAATATTCCGTAAATATAAATAGCATATTTCAAATTTCATTTTATTCGTTTATTCATTTACAACCAGTAAAAATACCGTAAATACAGAGAAAAACCTAGAAAACCGATACGTTCCTGAGAATCAAACACACGAACGAAGGCGTTATCGAACTCCGATTCGGGCGTGCAGGATATCAAAACGAAGCTCTCGAAATCTTCTTTCTGAATCAATCATCAGTTTTTGCCCAGAAATTATGGTAAATTTCTTATTTATTTAATTATATTTGAATTATTTGATGATTATATTATGAAAATTTGTTCTTGATGTTGTTGATATGATTTGATGATTCCATCATGTAGTTAATATTTTTCTGGTCAATTTGATATATTATATGTCAAAAACCGAGTTCAATATCATGTATTAATTAAGGTTTGATTTTCTGAAAATTCTTTGAAAAAGTGTTCTTGGTGTTCTTGAGAATCAAACTCGAATTTGAAGGTGATGCCGACTTCAGATTTCGATGTTCTAGTAACCGAAATGAAGCCCACGATCTGTTCTTTCATAATCCCTTATCATAATCATCAAACGATAAGTAATTTTTCAATTCGTAATCTTAGGGTTTATGCTCGAATTTGGGTATTTTTGATCCTAGGGTTATTGATCGATTTTGATGATGGGGTTAGCTTCCTGAAGTTATTTGCAATTGAATCGTGTATTTATTTAGGCCAAACGATTAACAATTAATATAAATCGAAGTTTTATTTGTTTTTGTTTATTCATTTTTAATTTTAATTTTTTCAGATTATTTACGATATGTTTATTGAAGTTGATCCTGGGGATTGATTGCATATTTTACCAGCTTCGTTTTGCAATTTATTTCGTTAATTTTGAGTGGAAATTCACCGAGTTCATCATTCGCCGGAATCTTCGAGCTCGACGCCGGAAAAAATGGCGAAGGTGGCCGGAATCGATGCTATATCGGTTGATTGTGCGAGCTGCTTGTGATTACATGATGTTGGGTTAATGTAGAGTAAATTTCCAGCTAGAGTCGATTCAAACCCTGTGATTTTCAGGGCTGCAGAAGGCGGCCAGATTCCGGTCGACACCGCCGGTTTTTGGGTGGCCCAGTTTTCGGTCGGTATTTAAACCCGGACCCGGTTCGTTCTTCGCGACCCGCGTCTAAACCCGCTACGACCCGGGTTCGATCCTGATTTTCCTAAACCCCAATCCTGAAAGTTGTTTGTGAATTTTTATTTCAAAAATAATTCATTAATTCTATTTTTTTTTATTTCTAAAATTCATTATTTATTTCTGAAAATTATTTAATTCTAAAATAAATCTTGATTATTTAATTAATTTTAGTTGATAATTAATTATTTAATTAGTCAATTAATTTAAATATTAATTGATTAATTGATTTAATTAATTATTAATTAATTTTAATTGATTATTTAATTGGATTTAATTATTTAAAATTGATTTAAAAATTCCGAAAAATAGTTTGGAGCTTTAAAATATTATTTTAAATTTTTTTTTAGGCTCAATAATTATTATAAAGTCATATTTGAATATTCGAACCCTATTATTTAATTATTAAATGATTCGGAGACTGTTTTAATTCCGAAAAATATTCAAAAATTCATAATAAATCAACCGTTCGCCCGATTATTACGAAATGAACGCCTCTAGACTCAGAAAAATACTCTACTTCTATTAAAAATATTTTTGAGACCTAAATTCTTTTATATCAAAAGGGTGTTTATTTTATAAATCATTCCGAGTCGGTTACTGATCGATAGAATACTCTTCTTGACCCAATTTCAATTCTAAACATATCGAGACCTATCTTTTGACGATTCAACTTATGTGCTACATGAATTACGTGATTATGTGTTATGTGGATAATATGATTACCTGCCCTATGTGTACGTATTATGTGAATAATGAGTTAACATGTCTTTTAAACGTTATCTGAATGAGATGTAATTCTTATTTATTATTATCGGGCGGGTAGACGATAGGGATAAGTGTATAGACTAGTCAATTATATATTGTCAGTTCATTGAATAGTATTATTTGTGATAGATACACATAGTGCGAGACGTTTAAAGCCAGATAGAGATTGTAGAAGTAAAGCCTGATTGCGTGTAGTACTGAAATGGGTGGATTCAGAATAAAGATAAACCTAAGAGGGTAAATGATAAGAAAGGTCAAGTAGCCCGTCAAGGGTAATATAGATGCGACAGGATTGAGTGATATGGCATCTAGTTAAAGATCGGAGGATTATCAATTGAGGCAAGTATTCCCGAACTTTCTTTTAAATACTGCAAGTATTCGTAACCTTTCTCCTTAAAATACTGCAAATATTTATTCGCTCCTATTCTAAGTTCAGAATAGTTAACTGTTTTATATTTCGCTGCAATTACTCTTATTATGTCTGTTCTTTCCATTATTGTTCCTATAATTCGATTGCTCTCTTGAGCAAATACCCATTCGTTCGGGTTATTTGCGAACCCTGATTTGGGATGTTTTGAAATCAAAATGATTTGATATCAAAATACTCTACGGGCTGGACGATTATTATGAGGACCAGTGATAAGATGGATCCTATGGGCCGGAGATGGACCAGACCATTAGGCCATAGTTGCCTGGGTACCCCATATGTTGGTTGGGTCTATGCAGTTGGGTATAGATCCGCACTGTATCCTGACTTATCAACAAGTTATAGTGCATATGTTGGTTTCTAGTGTCCATTCTAATTTATTGTTCATCGCCATTAACGGCATTCCTTCCCGAATAATTCATAATTACAAATTTCAAAAGGATGAACTATTGAAACAATTACTGTCCTTTTACGGAAAAATGCGATTTATAACTAAAGGCCAAGGAGGGCCGCCGTTTTGTTCGCTCAACTATTTAAATATGTAAAGACATTTTTAAAATCATGCAACAATCGTTTCCAGGAATTTTCTGATCTGATATCTGGAAACCATTTATGATACTTTCTGGGCATTTTTGGCTCACTCTTGCTTTGTGAACTCTTATTTCTTTCAGTATCAAATGAGGGCAAGGTGAATAGCTTTTAGTATACAGCAAAAGTGGTGAGATTCCAGCTGAAGAAATATGGAGATGCTGGAGTGATCAATACAAGGAAATTAGTAGTGAGGTAATGAAATTGTATTTAGACAATGTAAATTTTAGAAGGTTAGATTCTTATTTCATACTATAACCTGTAAGCGATCTTGAATATGAGGGGTTATCTGTATATTATTTTAATATACAGGTTTTTATTATTATTTAACGTTGTGTAGTGACACCCAATCCTGACCCCGAATTTGGGGGTGTTACATTTGGTGTACCTTCCAAGCAACTGTTTGATACTTTCACCGGAAAGAGATTTAAACTCCTTGTACTCAGACATCAGAAAATTTAATTTGTTCTTGTCTTCAGTTCCCTCCACTGTAGATCCAATGATTTCCTACATGTGTTTAGCACTAACACAATCCTTAATCCGATGACGCATGTTGGAATCCATTGACTCAACTAAAATTGATTGAAGACTTGCATCCAAAGAAACTAATTCCTTATCCCTATCAGTGTATTCAGACAGATCCTTTGGGATAAACTCTTGAGGAACTCTACTGTCTGATACTGTAATTACAAAAATGTCCTTTTTTGGTACAAACGGACCACTCTCTAAAATAAACAGAGCGATCTTTTTTTACTACTGAAATAAACAGAGCGATCTTTTTCTTCCACAATTTATAGTTGTTTTCACTGACGTTACTGAAGGAAGGAACCTTGATGCCATTAACTGTCCGAATACTCATATTTTCTTATCTACAAAAATTCTTCAATATAACATCTCAAAATATGATAACCCAAACAATCAAAATCCACCAATACCAATCAATCAACCAATCCATAACAATTAAGAACACTACGACCACAAATCAACCCAAATCAGATCTACACACCAGAAACACTCTCAGACTCCGTAATAACTAAAACCAACACAGAACTTACTAATCTTACACATCTGATCTGTATATCGATCAGTTTGCTCCGATACCAATTGTTAGGTCCAAAAGGTATATACATAGGGGGTGAATGTATGTTCTTAGTTTTCTAAAATTAATTGCGGCGGAATATCAAAACTAAAATGAAATAAACACATAAAGAGATTCTGGGTAAATATTCTTTTTATTCAGAAGTATAAATACCCGGAGGTTTGCTTACAACTTCAAATACAAAGATCCGAAACAACAAATATAAAAAGAACCAATGCAATAAGCTATAAATCTAGGGTTCTTCTTATCATTCTAAAAATTAAAAGCTTCTATCAAAAGGTATTGAATACAATTAAGAGAGCTTTAAATAATGAGTATTACAAGTTTGTAAGGCTTTAAATGGTGTGGAACAAATTGGACATGACCTCCCCTTGTCAAATCAAGCTTTCAAAGTGTACTGAGATAATTTTTCAAGAGCTTTGCACTTTGTAAAAATGGAGAGATGTAGATCCAATTTGCTGTTGTTGATTATATAGATTGTAGGCTGTTAGAGAGAAGGAGACTACGTGGATGATTTATGTCCAAGCATTATGAATTGATAGCTTGCAAGAATTGTAACCTGCGACCTGTAAATATGCCAACCTACATCCAACTTATTCAACCTGCGACTGTGAATAGAATTAAGAGAGGGAGTATATTTTACTTAGTTTCTACACTCTCTCACCTAACCTGCGACCATGCATGAACACAACCTGCGACTTCATTTTTCTTTGATTGTTTGATAACCTGCGACTTAGAAGCTGTAGTGTACAAAATAATTGATTTCTTTTCTTTTGGTTTATGCACACATGCATGCGGTCTATTACTTTCTTTTAATCTGTGAATGGAAATCAAGTTGCATGGACATTGCATGTGCTTCACAGAACAAATGGTAGTTAGGAGAGAAGTGATTGCACGTCACGCGCGACAAATACACTCAAGAAACCCCGAGGGTGCACTCCACGCGCTGGAGAAGCCATTCGTAGGAAAGCCTGCCAATTTTCAATTTGCTTTGTATAAACTGTGTTTTGATTTCTTTTAATTTTTAAGTTACATGACTGTGGGTCCTGCGAGGCAATCAAGCAAACCAGAGAAAATGCTTCCATTTTGATTCTTTGTTGTCTCGGTCTCTTTTGTTTATTAAATAAACAAACTAGGGTTCCATTTGAATAATAATCAAGTGAATTGCAAGCGGGCCCCCTACCAATCTGTCTTTTTTTCCTTTGAAAAAACATTTCTCCTGGTTTCTTTTGAATTTGATAAATCAAATTTCGACTGTGTTGATTTTTTTGATTAAATAAATAAATGACTTGAATTTTATTTATTTATTTAACTAAAAAATCACATTAAATTATTTATTTAAAATTAATTGTTGATGTAAAATTAAATAAATAAGTGAATTTATTTTCATTTATTCATTTAATAAAAAATCAGCTATTTAATAAATAAATCTATAAATTCCCGAGCTGTACTCCTCTTTATCTTCAAGCCTTCTAATATCTTGGTTTTCGTACCTTAAAATATTTCCAGTCTTCTCGAGTACCAAAACCACTTAACAGTATTTCTAAAAATAATACTTTATTTCCTTTCACGGACCACCGACGTCTAGTGCAAGGGTCTTGTTCACAGACGACAAGTTCCACTCTCAGGCCTTCGTATTATACTCGTACAAACCACTATTAAGTCTTCTACCAAATATAACCAACTTCACTAGGAATCCTTGAGGTCTTCACATTAATCCCGATAACTTCTTCACACTAATCCTGATAACTGCTTCGAATGACTCCAACCTTATTCCTCCGATGCCTGAACATATTAATGAACTTCATACAGACCACTGTTGACGTCTTCTTCACTGCAGCTAACAAAACCTTTTGTGTATATGCCCAATAAATATTTTGTACTGATTCTAGTGGAACATAGATTATTTCAAAGTCCTTGTTCTATGTTGAGTTATCCAAACCGGTATTGTTGAATTATATATACCGCTTCAATCTTACTCAAAAATTCCCTCATAAATTTAACTCAAATTATCAATTATTTTTCAACAACCTTTTACAGACATAATATTCTTTTAGTTGCTCATACAACCTAACTCGAGTTTCCATTATATATAAAATGAAGCTAAATTACTCTCCGTGAGTATAAATATATAAATATCCTATGAACATGCTTCGCATGTGGCGGTAACACCAACTTACTCAAAATCTTCCTGCATAACTTACTATCTCAAAAGGACCAACATAATGCATACTAACTTTTTTTCCTGCTAATTCTAATAAATCGTATTTATGAACACTTTCAACGTTTACTGGTTCTTTCACTTCATTTTCCACATATTTTTTATTTAATTAGCCTAGTTTATAATTGCTTCCAAGTGCATTCGAAGTTCTTTAATTATTTTCTTACTCTTCTCATCCATCCACGAATGGTACACTAAGCCCATGGTGCATCCGGTTTTTAAATGTTCTCGAAATTAACTCCAGAATTTAGAATTAAAGAGAAAATCTTGGCTGGATACGATTAATATATGAATTTATTATCATCCCATAATGTCCTTCAATCACTTCTGAATTTTTTCGTCAAGCAAAAATCTTTTACTATTTAAAAAAAATATACTAATCGGGAGATATCACAGCAATACTCTAATTTGTGTTATCCTTTATTTTAGTTCTAGGAAATTCCTATACGGAACTTATTGCTATGCTCTTCCTTGGTATTCAGTTACATATAACATTTATTTATTTCTTCATTCCCTATAATCTGAAAGTTTTCTTCTACATTTATATCCTTTATCATATTCTTAGAACAACTCGGATATCTAGAGTTATTGATGTTTAACCAAATTCCTATCTTTAGCTCTATCTTACCATATGCCCGTTCATACATGGGTGGTATTTACTACTCCGGTTCAATTCGGTTCACAACATTCTCAATACCCCTGTCAACGCCTTACATCAACTAATAATATTGATCAATTACAATCAATACTTAAATTTGATGACGTACCACAATCTCTTCAAGCAGCAATGAACTCACTTATCGGGTAAAATGTTCATTAATGAAGAAAATGATTAGGTTTGGTTAACCTATTAATAATAAGTCAAATAACATTTCCTCCGGCTTTGTTTCTCCAGTAATTTCACTACAATGTCCCTTAACAAGATGTACTCTTTTCGAAACGATTACAATAATATATTCAGCCCTTGATGTTGACCTTGATTCTTGGTTGATATAACATTTACTTATATGTTGTACCATTATCTTTTCTATACCAAGTCAATCAATATTTCCTTTTTAACCCTCAATATTTAATCGTATTCTCAAAATGAGTTTCCTATCTCAAGTTATAGACATTTCATTAAATTCTTTATCCTAGTTCTATCACACATAATACCCATTACTTACTTATATCCTGGGTAAACTTATAAAATTTCTTCTCAACTACCTATTTCCCTTTCCTACGTCTTGCCTCTTCTGCTCACATATCAGAAGCATCTATCAATAATTTACTCATGGAATTCTATTCAACACATACTTCTATCTACCCTTCGTTTTACCCAAATCCGATTAACGGATTGAAAGTTATGCAATAATCAAGTAAACACCGAATATGTAGACCGATAGTCAATTAACAAGTCACATGTAGCACATAATACATCACGTAATCAATGATATATTATTTATAAAGAAGTCTCGGGTCATAAATAGGCTTTCTGGTATTTAAAATGATTTTTAAAACATTTATCGGAATTAAAACGGGTCGTTGGATCAATTTCGGGTTAATAAACAGGGTTCGGTTGGCCCATTCTGGCTCCGAAATAATTTTAGAATAATTATCGAGCCTTGGAAATAATTTAGAATAATATTTTAAAGCTCGAAACTATTTTTCAGAATTTTTAAATCATTTTTAAATAATTAAATCTAATTAAATAACTAATTAAAATCAATTAATAATTAATTAAATCAATTAATTTTTGAATTAATTGACCAATTAATCAATTATAAATTAACTGAAATTAATTAACTAATTAATTTAGATTTATTTGTGAATTAAAAATAATTTTCAGAATTAAAATAATAATTTTTAGAATTTTCAGAAATTAAAAATGAATTTTTATAATAAAAATAAATAGGAAATATGATTTTTAAACATTTTATAAACAGGAATCCTAAATTTGCAAAGTCTGGAAACTTCAGGGACCTAACTGCATCGTTTTCAAAAGTTGGGGTACTAAACTGTAATTTTCCAGCTCTTCGCCGGAAAACAGTCGGGTTCGCCGGAGAACACGTTCCCGGCGTCCTCACTCCACCAACACCTCCAGATCACATCTACACAACATCAGGAACACAACCATGCAATCAATTCATCCTAACAATCCCTGAGTTGGCCGGAATTTGGCCGTGAAGTTTTCCAGGTTTCCGGCGAACATCGGAAAACTTCAAAACACAACTCCCTTCTCTACAGACCTCGTTGGTTCATGAAACTTATACGACTAGATTGCAAATTTCACAGAGAACACAACCCACTATAACATAACATCAATCTATCACAGAATAAGAAACCCCCAAATTTCAATTAAGAACATTCATACGGGTTATAAACCCTAATTTTGAAATTCGAAAATCAAACTCAAATTTGAACATGTTATTGAACTCCAAATCAGACGTATGACATATGAAAATCATCAGGAAAACAAGCTCTACAACATGCAATCATCAAATCATACAAACAATCATCCAAACAAAAATTCCTATTTTTAATAAAATAAATTTGAAAATAAATAATTTTTTAGAAAAATAACCTTGATTTCTGCAGTGAAACAAAGCTCAGAATCTGATAGAACACTTCAAATCCTTCGTTTTGGTTACTCAAGCTTTGAAAATAGAGATCGGTAACGCCTTCGTTTTGCTGTTTGATTCTTAGAACCGTTTTAGGAAATTAGGGCTTTTTTCTGAAAATTATATAATTAACTATCTGCAAATGATTTTGATACGAAATAAAATACGGAAAAAGGCTATTTATAATTACGGAAAATTTGTATCCCGTTGGATCATTCCAGATATAAAACGGTACGTTTATTTGTAAAAACTGATCCAAACGGTATCGGTTTTCGGGATAATTATCCAAACCAGTACAATTTGTACTACGGTCTTGGTCTCAGCGCCTGGTTACACGTATTACGAAGTGATAATTGGGATAGTTTAATAAAAAGCTCCCGTTTATCGAAAATACGGGTTTTATTGATTTACCGAAACGAATATTGTATCGAAAATGTTGCGCCGGGACCCGCGCAGGACAAACCGTAAGCCGGATCGAAAAAGTCGAAACATGGAATATGCTCGGAATATTACAATTGGGTTAGGAAGGAGTTCTCGAAAGAGTTTCGGGTTCCAAAAACGTAACAACGGTTGACGTCGGTTGGTTCCCGTTTTTATAAAATAGATTTTAATTACCCGGAAAAAGATTTTAGAAATTTCATATGATTCTTATAAATCCATAAACCAACATAAAAATAATTAAGAAGATATGACAATTATCCATATTTTATTTTGGACATATAAAAATTAAAATACTCAATTAATATTATTTTTGAATATTCAAGTACAGATAACACTTAACAATTAGCTCACAGAATAGATACTGAACACACATAATAATTATATAATAGCAAAAATAATTACACGATATATCCCGATATTACATCTTTCCCCCCTTAAAAGGATTCTGTCCTCAGAATCTCTAAGAAAACAAATGAGGGTACTTTTCTCTCATATCACTTTCTAATTCCCAGGCTGACTTTTCAACCTTTGGGTTTCTCCACAATACTCTTACTAACTTTACCACTTTATTTCTCAATACTTTCTCTCTTTCCTCTAGAATATCTATCGGATTCTCTACATATGATAAATCTGCTTGAAGTTCTATTGGCTCATATTCTATTACATGCCTGGAGTCTGGATTATATTTCTTGAGCATAGATACGTGAAAAACATTGTGAATGTGCTCCATGTGTGGAGGTAACGCCAACTCCTAAGCTACCTTGTCAATACGCTTTAGGATTTCAAAAGGTCCGACATATCTTGGGTTTAGCTTCCCTTTCTTCCCAAACCTCGTTAGTCCTTTCCAGGGTGATACTTTCAATAATACCAAGCTTCCTTCTTCAAATTCCATGTCTTTTCTTGACTGTTCTGCATATTTCCTTTGACGATCTTGTACGGCTATTAATCTTTTCTGGATAATTTCAACAACTTCCTTTGCCTGTTGCACCAATTCAGGTCCGAGTATTTTGTGTTCTCCTACTTCGTCCCAATATACTGGAGATCTATATTTGCGTCCATAAAGGGCTTCATAAGGTGGCATCCCAATGCTGGCGTGATAACTGTTGTTATAAGCAAACTCTACTAGGGGTAAATGCTCGTCCCAACTTCCTTTGAAATCAATAGCACAAACACGTAGCATGTCCTCGATTGTCTGGATCGTTCTTTCACTTTGGCCATCCGCTTGGGGGTGATAGGCCGAACTCATATTCAATCTTGTTCCCAAACATTCTTGAAAACTCTTCCAAAATCTTGAATTAAATCTTGGATCTCGATCAGATACAATAGACACTGGAACTCCATGACGAACTACGATTTTTTTCAAGTACATATGAACTAACTTGTCGAGCGAAAATCTTTCATTTATAGGCAGAAAATGAGCTGACTTGGTAAGTCTATCTACTATAACCCAAATGGCATCATGATTAGCCCTTGTCCTTGGTAATCCAACTATGAAATCCATGGCAATATGTTCCCACTTCCACTCTGGAATCTCCAATGGCTGTAGCAATCCGCTTGGTCTCTAATGCTCCGCTTTAACTTTCTGACAGGTATAGCATTTGCTAACCCATTCCGCAATTTCCCTCTTCATATTTGGCCACCAATAATTCTTCTTTAAATATCTGTACATATTGGTACTCCTTGGATGGATGGAATATCTTGAACTATGTGCTTCTTGTAAAATTTCATTTTTCAGCTCCGTTACTGGTGGAATCCAAATTCTTGAAGAAAACCTAAGAATACCTTGATCATCTTGTTGCGTGCATAATTCCTCACCTACCAAACTATTTATATCTTGATCCATTACCTCTTTCTGGCATTTCTTTATTTTCTCCAATAACTCCGGTTGGAAAATCATACTGTACACTTTTGCTTCCTCAGGCTTGCAAATTCTAATCTCCAATTCCAATTTTTGAAATTCTTTATATATCTCTTCAGGTACGGATAATACATTTAACTTTTCCTTCCGACTTAACGCATCTGCTACAACGTTTGCCTTACCGGGATGATAATTAATCGAGCAATCATAATCTTTGATTAATTCTAACCATCTCCTTTATCTCATATTAAGTTCCTTCTGGGTAAATATATATTTCAAACTTTTGTGATCCGTGAAAATTTCACATTTTTCTCCATACAAATAATGTCTCCAAATCTTCAAAGCGAAAACTATAGCTGCTAACTCCAAATCATGAGTAGGGTACTTCTGTTCGTGTGGTTTCAATTGCCTTGACGCATACGCAATCACCTTGTCGTGCTGCATAAGAACACATCCTAATCCTTTGTAGGAAGCATCGCTATAAATTATGAAATTCCCTTGATCGTCTGGAAGTGACAAAACAGGTGTTGTGATTAATCTCCGCTTCAATTCCTGAAAACTTTCTTCGCACTTGTCATTCCATATAAACTTTTCATTCTTTCGTGTAAGCTTTGTCAATGGTGTTGCAATTCTTGAGAAATTCTGAATGAATCGTCGATAATATCCTGCCAATCCCAAGAAACTTCTTACCTCAGTGGGTGTTCTCGGTCTTTCCCAATTCGTAATTGCCTCGATCTTTGCCGGGTCCACTTTGATCCCTTCGTTACTGACTATGTGTCCTAAGAACTGAACTTCCTGTAGCCAAAACTCACACTTCGACAATTTAGCATATAACTTCTTTTTCCTTAAAATCTCCAAAGCTGTCCTTAAATGTTCCGCATGATCCTCCTCCGTCTTTGAATAGATCAAAATATCGTCTATAAATACTATAACGAACTTGTCCAAATATTCCTTGAAAATTCTATTCATCAGGTCCATAAACGCTGCTGGGGCGTTGGTCAATCCAAAAGACATCACTAAAAACTCGTAATGCCCATACCTTGTTCTGAAAGCTGTCTTTGGTATATCTTCTGGTTTGATCTTTAGTTGATGGTATCCCGATCTTAAATCGATTTTGGAGAAATACTTGGCTCCCTTCAATTGGTCAAACAAATCGTCAATTCTAGGTAACGGATACTTATTCTTGATCGTCAACTTGTTGAGCTCCCTATAGTCGATGCACAGTCTCATGCTTCCATCCTTCTTCTTGACAAATAATACCGGTGCACCCCACGAGGATACGCTGGGTCTAATTACTCCTTTCTCTAACAGCTCTTGCAATTGCTTTGCTAACTCTTTCATCTCAATGGGCACCATTCTATACGGGGCCTTGGATACTGGTTCGGTTCCAGGTGCTAAGTCAATTGCAAATTCAATTTCTCTATCTGAAGGAAGTCCTGGTAACTCGTCGGGAAATACGTCTGGAAATTCATTTACAACTGGAATATCTTCAAGTTTTGCTGGCTCCTGACTTCTGTCGATCACATATGCTATGAAATGCTCACATCCTTGTCGTAGTAACTTTTTGGCTTGAATCATCGTTAAGAACTTCTTTACCTGCTTCTGTCCCTTGAACGTTACTATTCTTTCGTCTGGCGTTTTCACCATTACTTTCTTATTTCGACAATCTATCTGAGCATCATGCTTAGATAACCAATCCATTCCTAATATAACATCAAATTCTCCTAACTTAAATGATATCAAATCTACACAAAACTTACTACCAGAAATCTCAATCTCACAATTCCCACAAACTTGGTTAACAGTTACACGTTCTTGATTTGCTAATTCCACAGTCATTATTTCATTTAATTACCCAACTGGACAATTTAACTTACTAACAAAATCTTGTGAAACAAACGATCGAGTTGCTCCCGAATCTATTAACACTTTGGCACATAAAGAGTTCACATTAAGCGTACCTGCCACGACATTCGTATCCTGGATCGCATCCTTCACCGACATGTCAAAAACTCTAGCCCTCGGAGTCTCATTTACTGTTGGGGTAGATCCCATAATCCTTAATGCATTATTGACTGGGGCTGGTGTCTTGCAATCCCTGGCCATATGTCCTGGCTTCCCACATTTAAAGCATGTAAATCTAATGGCTGGAACCTTCACTGCTGGATTCCGGATAGGCTGATCCTTATTCGCTGGCTCTCTTGCTGGCTGATTTCGGCACTCCCTCGAGTAGTGCCCTTTCTGGTTGCATTTAAAACATACCACATTCAACTTGTTACAAACTCCTCTATGCTTCTTTCCACATACTTGATAATCTGGAAAAGTTAATCTCAACTGATTCGGCTGATTCACATTAGCTGAACGATTGCCCTGGCCTCCGTCTCCTACATTTTGTCTCCTGAAATTAAAATTTCTCCCTGGCTGAAACTTGCCCTTCTTAAAATTTGGAAACTTCCCTGTTTGTGACTGACCCTCACTTCCCTCAACTTTCCTTTTCTTGCTTTCCTTTTCTTTCTGGAACATCTCACTCTCTGTCTCTGCGATCATAGCTTTCTGTACAACCCCGGCATAGGTATCCAATTCAAAAATATCTACCTTCCCTCTGATCCATGGCTTCAAGCCTTGCTGGAATCTCTTAGCTTTCTTTTTATCAGTATCAACATACGACGGCACATACCTTGACAATTCCTCAAACTTCCCCTCATAATCTGTTACCGACATGTTCCCTTGCTTTAATTCTAAAAACTTCAGCTCCATTTGATCCTGAACAAACTGAGGAAAATACTTTTCTAAAAACAATTCCTTAAACCTTTCCTAAGTAATAACATCTGTGCTTTCCAATGTTTTCACCATTTCCCACCAATAGGTGGCCTCATTCTTCAGATAGTAACTTGCAAATTCAACCTTCTGCTCCTCTTTCACTTTAACAAGGCAAAAGCCTTCTCTATTTCCTTTAACCACACATTTGCTTCAATTGGCTCTAAGGAACCCTTGAATTCTGGTGGGTTTACTGCCTGAAAAGTTTTGAAAGTTACCTGGGGATTGGTCTGTCTCTGCTGTTGTTGTGCCAGGTGAACTGTTTGTTGGGCCAAGATTTGAAGAATCTGGGCTATTGCTGGGTCCATGGGTCCTGGGTTCACATTCTGGTTTATATCATTTTGGTTGTTATTGTTGTTGTTCTTGGTTTCTTCATTCTGGGTGTTGGTGCGGGTATTTCTTCTGGGAGGCATTTTCTGTAAAGAATCAATCAATTTATTTAGCTTTTGAATCAAATCTTTGTATAAAAGAAAAGTTTTGTGAAATAAAAATATCTCTTTTTGAAAACAGTTGTAACTAAGTAAATTGCATGCTTCTTTACAGAATATAAACAGTTATGGAAAACAGGGTACATTGTATCACAGGATATACTGGTGCAATAAATAAGGTAAAGTAAAACAGGTGCAATAAAATAAATGACAGTGTTGGAAAGGAAAAGGTACTGATATATAGATCAAAAGTTTTAGGTAGTACAAGCGTAAAGACGCTTCGAAAGTAAAAGCAAAAAGGGTACAACAACCTACTCACTAGTCAGCATCGCTAGTCCATAAATACAACTCAAAAGTCTTCTGATACACACTACACACTACTGTGCATACTACATAACCATAACAACACTGCTCAGCATCTCCATCTCAAAATTTCTAACTCAGCTCCAAGGAAACTCTGGTCCTGCCAGCCTCTCGAAGTCCTCCATCACCTCAGTAGCCCAGCCCAGCAGTGCATCAGGGCCTCTGCCAGGTAGTGTAACTCCATGTAGCCTAGCTTCAAGAACCCTCCGTGTCAGATGAATCTCCTCTCGAAGCTCCCTCACACCACGATCAACATCTGTAGTCCTAATGATATGCTGTAACTCTCTAATCTGAGCCAACAAGGAATCACGCTCCAATAGAAGAGCCTCATACCGGTAATAAGGAACTGGGGGTAATGTAGACTGGAATGGGGCACTCGCTACTGAATGCCCAGTGGAATCTGAATCAGCTGGTGGGGGTCCTCTGACAGGTGGCCTCATGCCTGGAGGTGGAATAGCCTGCAATGGTACGGGCTGCAACACCGATGGAGGTAGAATAGCCAATGCTGATGGAATCACAGGACGTGGATCCGATGCTGGTGCTCTAACTGAAGGCTCTGAGTGATCAGCTGATACGGGAATAAAAGAGTCGGCCATCTCTGCTATCTGAAATCATATCGTAATATAAGAATCTCGTACCACGATGCAAACTATACTAATACCGGTTATACCATAACACTCAACCTCTCGACGTTCTATCATCCTATACCTTACTTCTAATCCTATCCCTCTACCCATTCCCGTCAACCTAGGCTTGTGCCAGTGACTTATAACCTGTGGCTCTGATACCAAACCTGTGGCGCCCTCCAAACCCGGGTCAGAAGTTTGGGGTCCACACACACACCTTAATTATAACCTGCTTATAACAATAATAAAGATAATAATAATATATGCAATGACCCTACTTACCAATCACCACGGACCGCAACAGGTTAAAGTATGCACACAAGCCAAACACACTATTATATTACAAACCGTTCAAATCCCAACTATTTCAAATTCAAACTGAGTATTAAACATTATTACAAAGTTTTACAAACTTAAATTATTCCAAAAGAAGCCTACTAGCTCAGCTTTCTCAACCTGAACCCCTAGCTCTCGCGCTGGACTGGGGATCCTCTTTACCAACTGGTTCCTTTTTAACTGGAAAGAATATAAACAACATAGCACAAATGAGCTAACTAGCTCAGCAAGTCACAATGACAAAACTGAGAATAATGACCATCAGGTGAATATGGTTATGATATCAAGTGAACAATGGATTATGATTTAGAATTGGATATTATACTTTTAATTCAAAAACCAAGGTTAGGCTGCTGATCAGTCACGCACTAACCCCGAGCAAGGCACACATCATTGCTCTAACTACTGGATCCAAAGCACACATTGGCCTAACTTGACCATTATATGGTCTGACCACGAATCTGGTCCACAATTTTATAAAAACAATCCAATTCTAACATAATAACAGAATATGCAATAATAAACAATAACCGAAATCATTAACAACAATAAATGTTTAACAATGAAAGGGTTTCAATCCTTATAAGGATCAATAAGGCAATTTAAAAACTTGGATGTCGGGTAATGAAAGAATTGGATAACAAAGGAATCAACGTTTCAAGGTTTCAAGGATTCGGTCTTTCAAAGTATAAGATACCATGGGTTGAGTATATAATAGTTCATTTCAGTGTTTGGTATTTAGTTTGTATGTATTTGTAGAGTAGTATCGTAGATTTGTGGTTCTTGTTTGGGTATACAATAATCAATGGATTAGAAAGAATATGATTCATGGCTCAAGGACAATAACTGAAATCAGGATTTAGGTTTCTGTGCTTCAAAGCACTTACAATATCACGGGATTATCAAGTACTACAATATCACGAGAAAGTTCAGAACACTTGCCTGGTATTAGCTTACTACACTGCACTCGCTTCCAATCACAACTGTTTTACTCCTCAACTACCTGTTTCCCTTTCCTACGTCTTGCCTCTTTTGCTCACATATCATAAGCATCTATCAATAATTTACTCATGGAATTCTATTCAACACATACTTCTATCTACCCTTCGTTTTACCCAAATCCGATTAACGGATTGAAAGTTATGCAATAATCAAGTAAACACCGAATATGTAGAACGATAGTCAATTAACAAGTCACATGTAGCACATAATACATCACGTAATCAATGATATATTATTTAGAAAGAAGTCTCTGGTCATAAATAGGCTTTCTGGTATTTAAAATGATTTTTAAAACATTTTTTGGAATTAAAACGGGTCGTTGGATCAATTTCGGGTTAATAAACAGGGTTCGGTTGGCCCATTCTGGCTCCGAAATAATTTTAGAATAATTATCGAGCCTTGGAAATAATTTAGAATAATATTTTAAAGCTCGAAACTATTTTTCAGAATTTTTAAATCATTTTTAAATAATTAAATCTAATTAAATAACTAACTAAAATCAATTAATAATTAATTAAATCAATTAATCAATTAATTTTCGAATTAATTGACCAATTAATCAATTATAAATTAACTGAAATTAATTAACTAATTAATTTAGATTTATTTGTGAATTAAAAATAATTTTCAGAATTAAAATAATAATTTTTAGAATTTTCAGAAATTAAAAATGAATTTTTATAATAAAAATAAATAGGAAATATGATTTTTAAACATTTTATAAACAGGAATCCTAAATTTGCAAAGTGTGGAAACTTCAGGGACCTAACTGCATCGTTTTCAAAAGTTGGGGTACTAAACTGTAATTTTCCACCTCTTCGCCGGAAAACAGTCGGGTTCGCCGGAGAACACGTTCCCGGCGTCCTCACTCCACCAACACCTCCAGATCACATCTACACAACATCAGGAACACAACCATGCAATCAATTCATCCTAACAATCCCTGAGTTGGCCGGAATTTGGCCGTGAAGTTTTCCAGTTTCCGGCGAACATCGGAAAACTTCAAAACACAACTCCCTTCTCTACAGACCTCGTTGGTTCATGAAACTTATACGACTAGATTGCAAATTTCACAGAGAACACAACCCACTATAACACAACATCAATCTATCACAGAATAAGAAACCCCCAAATTTCAATTAAGAACATTCATACGGGTTATAAACCCTAATTTTGAAATTCGAAAATCAAACTCAAATTTGAACATGTTATTGAACTCCAAATCAGACGTATGACATATGAAAATCATCAGGAAAACAAGCTCTACAACATGCAATCATCAAATCATACAAACAATCATCCGAACAAAAATTCATATTTTTAATAAAATAAATTCGAAAATAAATAAATTTTTAGAAAAATAACCTTGATTTCTGCAGTGAAACAAAGCTCAGAATCTGATAGAACACTTCAAATCCTTCGTTTTGGTTACTCAAGCTTTGAAAACAGAGATCGGTAACGCCTTCGTTTTGCTGTTTGATTCTTAGAACAGTTTTAGGAAATTAGGGCTTTTCTCTGAAAATTATATAATTAACTACTTGCAAATGATTTTGATACGAAATAAAATACGGAAAAAGGCTATTTATAATTACGGAAAATTTCTATCCCGTTGGATCATTCCGGATATAAAACGGTACGTTTATTTTTAAAAACTAATCCAAACGGTATTGGTTTTCGGGATAATTATCCAAATCAGTACAATTTGTACTGCGGTCTTGGTCTCAGCGCCTGGTTACACGTATTACGAAGTGATAATTGGGATAGTTTAATAAAAAGCTCTCGTTTATCGAAAATACGGGTTTTATTGATTTACCGAAACGAATATTGTATCGAAAATGTTGCGCCGGGACCCGCGCAGGACAAACCGTAAGCCGGATCGAAAAAGTCGAAACATGGAATATGCTCGGAATATTACAATTAGGTTAGGAAGGAGTTCTCGAAAGAGTTTCGGGTTCCAAAAACGTAACAACGGTTGACGTCGGTTGGTTCCCGTTTTTATAAAATAGATTTTAGTTACCCGGAAAAAGATTTTAAAAATTTCATATGATTCTTATAAATCCATAAACCAACATAAAAATAATTAGGAAGATATGACAATTATCCATATTTTATTTTGGACATATAAAAATTAAAATACTCAATTAATATTATTTTTGAATATTCAAGTACAGATAACACTTAACAATTAGCTCACAGAATAGATACTGAACACACATAATAATTATATAATAGCAAAAATAATTACACGATATATCCCGGATATTACATTTTTACCCTGAAATTGGCTCGCCGGAATCTGCTCTGGTTGTCGGTTTCAGGAAAAATTCCGGTCATGTTTTTCATGACCCGGAATTGACCCGTTTGACCCATTTAATTAACCCGGTTTTGATCCATCTCTGTCAGAGTTTGATTTCTGACAAATGTTTCTGGAAATTATTTTATTTTTATTTTATTTTAATTATAAAAATGAGTTTTATTTATTTTATTAATTGATTAATTAATTATTTAATTAATTGATTTATATTATAAATAATTCTGAAATATTTTCTAAAAATCAAATTTAATTAATTTTTTAATTTAATATTTTTTATTTTTTATTTATTAATTATTTAAAAATGATTAATTATTTTGATAATTAATCAAATAATTTTCAATAAATCATAATAAATTTATTTTAATTCCAAAAATTATAGAAAAATCATTTTTAGTTCTGATTTTTCCTAAATAGCTATTTAAAAAATTATTTTAGGGTTTAATAATTAGTAATAATTATTTATATTGAATAATAAATTGATTTATCTGTATTTAATTGATATTAATTAGACCGTTAATCCGATTTGAGCGAAACGAAAGCCCTTTGACTCAGAAAAATGAATTATTTTCATTAAAAATAATATTAAAACCTAATTTCTTCTAGAAATTAGTAGACCTTTGATATTTATCTAATTATAAGCCGAATCGCGTGTAGAGACGAATCCAATAAATCCCGAAAAATAGGAAACGAGTCAGATAATGATCGGTTAAGTGTACAGCGAGTCGATTTTGATTCTAAAAATTATTTTAACCATAAAAATGATTATGTGGCTTATGTGCTTATGTGTACTATGTGGTTAATCGAGTCTTGCTTGTTAATAAATAATATACGAGTCAATAATACGCGCATTGGTAGATAATAGGAATGACATAAAGTCGGTCTGAGACGCAATTGAAGTATGAGAGGACTAAATCAGTCTATTTCTCTAGCAGAAGCCAAGCCAGCAAGGCAGGTTAATCCGTGATAGACGATGGTGACATATCTGAAGTGAGTCACGTAGAAGGCAAGTTTTTCCCCTATTCTAAATTTAGAATAGTGATATTTCTTCAGATTCATATCACGATTGCACTCTTTTGATCCTTATTCATAAACACATTCATATACACTTGTTATTCTCTTGTTCATATTTCTTTCAATTCTTGATTTCTTCTTTTTCTTTAAATTCTTTATTCATATTCCAATTGTTACACATCCACATTGGTATATTCTGGTGATTTGAATATATCAAAGCATACCGATTATTCCGTTTGCTACTCCATGGACTAGATAGTGATATTTTGGGATTAAGTTCTACTTGATCCTAAGGACCGGGACATAACCGGATCCTTGAGATGGGTCGTAGAGCCTGGGTGCCCGATTGGATCTATATAGGGAGATATAGATTTGCACTGTATCCTAGCTGATCAGCAGGGTATAGATGCGAACTTGTGTCCAGTTTAGTTCACTTGTATTCGCCAGCAATGGCCTTCTTTCTATTCTCGCAGGGTTATATCTTTGCAGATGTACCCAGATTACCGATTCATTTAAACTGCTTTAACACTATTTATATTTTGCGGACTTGTTGAGAAATTTTTGGCTCACCCCCTTTTGTGTTATTAACCTTATTGTTTTCAGTTAAGAAGGAATATGAAACCCATCAAGACTTGAGTGGTAAAGAAACGGGTCAAGCCTCGGGATCCTCTCATACCCAAGGTGTTGATCCCAAACCAGGAAGAAAGCTTTGAGTTGCCCGAGCAGGTGAAGTATAGATAGTTAGTGTGTATGTTTGAATAAAAGATAAACTTAGTTTAAAACCGGTTAGACAATGGTTTGTAATAAAGAGAGTTTGTAAGATTTTAAATTTGGTTTGTAATAAAGTAGTTAGTGGTTCTTGTTTTCATACTTCAACCTAAAAAAATCCCGGTTAGTGTTAAAGGGGTTTAGATATATTTCATTATTATTGTTATTCAGATTGTACAGGTTTGGTGATTAGCTAGTAACCCCCAGACTTATACCCCGGGTCTAGAGGGCGTTACAGGTTTGGCATCAGAGCTGTAGGTTGGGTCCCTCAAAACAAGAACATTAGGATTAAGATAAGATAGGGAGATCACATAGGATAGGAATAGTCAAATAGGAAGAGTATTGTTAGGACTTAGATACGATTAGAATAGGGAAGTATAAGTTCTAGGAATTATTTAGTGACCTTTCTTCTTTCTTTGGTATATTATCAGATGGCGTCGTTAGGTTATTCGGGTTCTTCAGAGAGGTCAATTACAGGACCAGTTGCACCAGTCATTCCACCAGTGTATATGTTTCCACCTCTTCCACCTCCTCCACCATTTCCCCAGGAGCCAGCACCACCAGTGCCAGATTTGATTCATGATCTAGTAGAGATGTTTGATCCACTAGAGTTCTTTGAGCCGATGTGTAATAACCCCCAAAATTTTGAACTTTTTGTAACCCTTGTGAATAGTGTTTTTGCTGAATGAGAAAACTTTTCATGCCACACTATGTAGGGGTTCTGTTATGGATATTCTGAGATTTTATTAGTACTCTATATGGTATATAAGTGTATGTAAAGATCGTCAGAATCCAATTCCGAACACTTTGATTTTCCCGGAAATCCACTAGATACGGAAAGAATTGAGTATAAGGTAACAAGATAAAAAGGATTTAAATTAAAGGATTATAAGAGAGGATCATAAAAGGAATATAATATATTGAGAAAGGTTAAGGGGACCTAAGTAATAAGATCCCGGGTATGATCCCTCAAACGATAAACGAAAACGAAAGTTAAGCGAACCGTATAACAGATCAGTGGTCATTAGGCAAACAATTAGGAAGTTAATCAAAGGGATTAGAGAGGATGATGTCACCCAACCAATAGAAAGAGGACAAAGGAGGGATGATGACATCACAAAGTGACACAAGCATGACATAAGGAGGAAGGAGATGTGGATGGTTATTAACCACACAAAAATCAAGGTTAAATTGGTAATTAACCAAAAAAAATCAAACATTCAACCAACCAAGCCAAACAATTCATTTTTCATCAAAACAAGAACACAAGGCATTCTGTTTTTTTCATACTCTCGGCTTTTTACTATTTCAAAGAAAACAAAATTCAAAACTCAAGATCAAGGCTTCCTAAATTGGTAAGATAATTCCCTAGTCATCCTTATGCATAGTTATGGCTATATTATGAGTTTAAGCATCCCATTCATTCTCTATCTTCTCCAATAAATCAATGAAGAAGACAATGAATAGTGATTTCAAGGTTTTAACTTTATTTTTCTTGATTTTCCTTTAAGATCCAAGCATTCCTAAGGCTCCTCAAGGCTTCTTAAGGCTTCCTAGCTACTCCCACCACTTCAAGGAAGGTATATCATCTCCAAACCCTAGCTTTAATATGTATATTAGGTTGATTATGGTTGTGAGGGTAAAGAGTAGCTTGAAACTTGTTTGTTTAAGAGTTTGGGTTGGAATGGTGGTGATTGATTTGTTGAAATCTTATGATTTGGTTAAAGAATGTAGTATAGTTTAAATTCAAGTTTTTGGATTAAGTAGATTGATTATAATGAGTTGATTTGGGGATGTTGTAATGTAGTTTAGATGGAGGTTTGATTGGGTTGTGAATTGGGGTTGAATTGTGATGGTTTTGGAATGGTTTAAATTTGGGAAATCGCGTAAACAAAGCCGTCGTAATGTCCGATTTACTTTAGACTGCTTTTGTTCATAACATTAGGACCTGAGAACTCCCTGCTAGGTTTTGACCATTGCCATGTTTAGATAGTTCATGTTACGAGCTTCGTTTTGATATGTAGTTCGTTTGATTCCGATATACGGTTTAGGAGAAACGACCATTTTAAGTAACGGCGTTTCGCGAATGAAACTTTTCCCCTCGCCTTACTTTGAAACATAGGTTAAAGACCAAAAAGGGTTAATTAATGTATGAAACAATTATGGTAAGAGTGGTAGGCAGTTGGTAAGACACTCGCGAAGGAATCGCCTTAAAACTCGTAATGGTTAAATTATTAAAAATGGTGGAGCCGAGGGTACTCGAGTGACTTAAGAGAATCAGTAAGCGCAAAACAAGCGTTAGAGTCTAAGTTAGTTAAAGTATAGATTTACAAGTGACTTTGGTTTAATTCCAACTTACTTGTTGTTTATAGGTTACCAGACTCATCCCGAGCCTTTTATCACCCCCAGTCGCTCAGGCAAGTTTTCTACCCGTTATACTGTTGTTGTGATGTATACACTTGTATATGCATTATCTTGTAATAGATGCATGATGTTTATATTAGCAAATTCTTGCGATATATTGTAGCATGTGATATGGTACATATGCATGCCTATTTCGTATTCTTGCCATATATATCTGTTGGTTCAGTTGATAATACCTATGCTAGAGAATAGCGGTAATTTGCATATACCCTTAGTATAGGGACCCAAAGGTGAAAACATTTTCTAAAACCAGGAGTCGAGGATCCCGAGTAGATTTTATATATATATTTATATATGGTTATAGTTTTCAAAACTATTAATCGAATAAGGTTTATTCGATAACTTTATATTATTTAACGAATATTATTTATAATATTCATTCGAGGTATTATGACTCCGCTTATTATTTATTAATATTCTTTATTTATTAAAGAATAATGTTCGATAATCAAACTTACTTTTGATATTCAAATAAAGATATTACTTCCGTATAAGTATATCTTTGATTATTTACTATTCATTTCAAGTATAAGTTTTCCAACTTCTACCTCAATTAATCTTTATGGGAATATTATTTAAATAATAATATTCAGATATTTCTTTATATTGAGACTGATTTACTTTATTAAATCAGCATTATTCCAAACACTCTTTAAAGTGTTTTCAAGTCTTTAAAATGATTTTCAAAAGTTAGAGCGGATCCCAAAACTCATTTTTATATTTAAGATCTTCCTTTTAAAAAGGGGATTTAAATACTCGCTCAAAACCGGAGGGATCCGGCTCTGTGGTGTATTTTATATTCGCAACAAGGTTGTTGTCTTGATAAAAGAGTTTTTGATTACTTACCCAACACTCGGGAAGTAAAATTCTTGGAACAAGTTAATCCATTAACAGGCATCGCCTGGGAAATATCGGTGAGTTTTCCTTTCCAACTAGATACGACTTCTTGGTGGAGCCGTATCAACAAGTTTCTACTTGGGGAAAGTAGGGACGAGCTTTATGTTTCAGAGTCATGGATTTCATCTGAACTAGGAGTGGCGTAAGTGGCCGAGTAGCGCCGGCCCAGCTATATTATTATATTGGCCCAAATGGCCTGGAAGTTCCGCTAAGGCGGTCCATTCCTTAGGAGTTCAGTGTTCGGTTGACAAGTAAATCCGACAGGTTCTCCTCTACATGTAGAAAATGGTGGGGTTGTACTACTACGACTGATCATCGTAAGTGGTCTTCCTGGCGCGGCAAACTCCCGTAATGAGTTCATCATCCAGTTGGATAATTCTGCAACACTACCCGTAGCATTTCGATCGAAAGGCTACGAATGGGTGGTTGCCGAAGCATTGACAGGGTCAAACAGTTTTATTGGTGTATCCATTGAATGAAGTATCTCGTAACTTCATTTCTTTTCAAAATATTTCAAAGATCAAATATATTCAAGTTTTAATTGTGGTCTCATCTATGGGATGACCTCGTGAATCTTATTATACTTTGAACAGTAGTAGTTCAAGTAGATTTCTAAAAATGGTATAAGTATCGTGAAGTAATTGGTAACTTCATCTTCTTTTAAAACTTATATCCAGTAAGTAATTACCTTACACATGATAAAGAATTCTAGTAAGTATCCATTTAGATACTTGTATTATTGTTATCACTATATATTATCTTGCGAGCTGTAAGGCTCACTCTTGCTTTATTTCTTCATCACACAACAATAGTTAGGAAAGATGGCCAGACTCCAGCAGACCCAGCGCAAGCGCGTGGGAAGCGTCCCGCGTCTTCCCGTTGATGTTGTAGCTGCTATAGCTGCAGAGGTAGATCTATTGGTAGATCAGGCATTCTACTTTTGAGAATCAATTATGTATAATTATAACTTGTGGTGGCAGATAATGGCAATTAACTGTAAATTTATCAAGTAATCTTTTTGGGTTGTAATAACTTTTAATTGTGGATTCAAGGACTTGTACTTATTTCAATTTCATCTCTGAGACTATGACGTGTGGTGGTGTGTGTTAGTGTGGGGTCACAGCTTGAGGTTATTTATTATTAATTAAGTGAAGTGATATTGTGGAAAGAAAGACCGTGACGACCCGGATCCCTGACCCCGGATCTTGGGGGTGTTACACGATGCTTCCACCTCCACTTCTAGTAGAGCATCAGTTTATGCCAGGGATTGAGACAGAGCTTCCACCACCAGCAGTGTTACCTCGTATTCCGGTACATGCTCCAGAGCCAGAGATATTCCAGATGGTTCCAGTTGAGGGTATGGGTGAGCATGAGGTAGAGTTACAGTTGGGATTACCACAGCAGGATGCTGCAGGGATGCAGAGAGTTCCGTCGTAGGAGTCAGTAGGTCATATTGCACAACCATACATTGTACCGTATCATGACTACAGTGTTGTGAGAGTGGACGCTGAGTACTGGAGAGCTCAGTGTAGAGAGATTTTGCATTTGTTTGATCAGAGAGACCGAGGACCATTAACCGCACTACAACCAGATTATATGATGAGACAGAGGTTACAGTCTACCCTGATGAGTGCTACATTTGAGTTAGATGCTTTGACACATGACGGGCCACCTTCCTTTGCAGAGTTTTATAGGGTTTTCCATCTAGCACAGACAATGGTTCAGGTACTCCGAGACGAGTTGAGGCGTATACCGCTGGGGTTTTGAGGTTCTAACTGCAGGAGACAGATGTAGTGTAGATGACTGATGTACATAGATGCAGCTAGTATAGTATGGGTAATAGTGTATGTGTGTAGTAGTAGCCTGACTTGTACCAGCAGCCATGACAGTTGACCGAGACTTTTTGTATATCAAGCATTCACACCTGAGGCTGGTATTAGATATATAAAATAAACTTTTTCAAATTTTCCCTTTTTATTTAAATTTCAGCCTTTAGAGTTTTACAGCATTTACATTTACTTTATTACAGTTTTCCATACTTTAAATTCTGTATACAAAAAAAACACCATTTCGGTTAACTGTTTACATTTCCTGTTTTTATATTAAGCAAACTATTTTTTTTTTCCGAACCATTATCTAAATTTTGTTAAAACAGGATAAATTGTTTTCTTACCTACTGTAAATTGTTTAATAAACTGTTAAAAAGACATCACTTTTTTTATTATCAGAAAATGGCACCAAAGAGAAAGACTAGAACCGAAACCTCCAACAACAACTCTAAAGAACAGACCAATGATACCATGAACCAAATGTTCCATCTGATGCAACAACAGATGGTAATGATGCAGCAGCAGATGCAACAACAGCAACAACAGATTCAACAACAAATGTTACAACAGCCACCTCGTCCTGAACCCCAGATACCACCAGCTATACCTTTTGTTACTTTCAAACAGTTTCAGTCGGTTAAGCCTCTGAAATTTAAGGGAACATCAGATCCTATTAAGGCTACCATTTGTTTGAAAGAAATAGAGAAAGCATTTGCACTCGTGAAGGTAGGTGAAGACCAAAAGACTGATTTTGCTAGTTACTTGTTGAAAGGAGAAGCGAATTATTGGTGGAAATCTAAGAAGGCCTTAGAAGGTGAAGACGTTGTAACCTGGGATAGGTTTAAAGAGCTATTTTTAGAGAAACATTTTCATGCTATGTGAATAATCAGATGCAGATTAAGTTTTTGGAATTGAAGCAAGGAAGTATGTCCGTGACAGAATATGAAGCCAAGTTTACTGAGTTGGCTAGATTTATTCCAGAATAAGTTGATACTGAGGAGAAACGAGTTCAAAGATTTCAGGAAGGATTACGACCATGGATTCGCGGCCAAGTTGTAGTTTTTGAACTAACAACTTATACCGCCGTGGTCCAGAAAGCCCTGATTATTGAGGGAGAAAACGAAAGATCTCAAAAGGAAAGAGGACAGGGAAGTTTCTAAAGCCGCTCCAGCAGGAAGCCGGGATTTCAAGCTCGGATAAATATGAATTTTAAAATGATAGGACATGGCAACCAGCAGACAGGTAATCATTTCCAAGCTCTCAGCCAGCAGGGAATTGTCAGAGTCCCAATGCCGTACTGCAAGACTTGTGGTCAAAAACATACCGGCGTCTGTATCAAAACAGATATGACGTGTTTCAAATGTAAGCAGAAAGGGCACTATTCTAATGAATGTCCAACAGGAAAACATAAGTTACTTGCTTCTAGTGTGGAAAGAAAGGGCATATCGCTAGGAATTGTAAAGGACCAACAATGGCAGCTAGCATTTCTAAAGTGTTGACATTACCTCCTCCACCATAGCCTAATCAGTCCAGAGCAAGAACTTTTAACATGACAATGAAAGAAGCCGTGCAGAGTCCTAGTGTAATTGCAGGTACACTTTTGGTGAACTCTGTAAATTCAAAAGTACTAATTCATTCTGGAGCTACACGATCTTTTCTTTCTGAAGAATTCCTTGATAAGTTATATTGTGAAATTGAATGGTTGGGCGAGATGTTAATTATAAAATTAGCGAATGACGACCAAGTTCTGGTAGATCGAGTATGTCCTGTGTGCGATATCGAAATAGCCGGACATCATTTCTCCATAGACCTGATTCCTTTTAAGCTAGGAGAATTTGATATTATTTTGGGAATGGATTGGTTAGCTTCTCATAATGCCCAGATTAATTACACGAACAAGAAAGTAAAATTGCGAATTGCGGAAAATGCAACGGTAATGTTCAGTGGCGAAAAATAGTGAAAGAAATTTCTGACAATAATGCAGACAAAATGATTGCTTCGACAGGGATGTGAGATGTATATAGCTTACGTGTTAGATATAGAGAAAGGAAGTCCCAAAATAGAAGATATTTCAGTTGTATGTGAATTTTCTAACGTCTTTCCAGACAAGTTTCGAGGGTTATCACCAGACCGAGAAATTGAATTTATGATTGAATTAACGCCAGGTACCGAACCAGTTTCGAAAGATCCGTATCGAGTGTCATTAGTTGATATGAAAGAATTATCAACGCAATTGCAAGATTTTCTAGATATAGGAGTCATAAGACCCAGTGTATCCCCATGGGGTGCACCGATATTGTTTGTAAAGAAGAAAGACGGCATCATGCGACTATGCATTGATTATCGGGAATTGAATAAGCTGACTATCAAAAATAAATATCTTTTACCGAGAATCGATGATTTGTTTGATCAACTAAAAGGAGCCGCATGGTTTTCTAAGATAGATTTGAGATCGGGCTATCATCAATTGAAGATCAAAGCTGAAGATATTTCCAAGACTGCTTTTCGTGCCAGATACGGACATTATGAGTTCCTCGTAATGGCATTTGGTTTGACCAACGCACCAGTAACATTCATGGACTTAATGAACAGGGTATTCAAGAGGTACTTGGATAAGTTTGTGATTGTATTTATTGATGACATCTTGATTTACTCAAAGACTGAAGAAGAGCATATCGAGCATTTGAGGATTGCTTTAGAAATTCTAAGAAAAGAATGATTGTACGTGAAGTTCTCGAAATGCGAGTTTTGGTTAAAGGAAGTACAATTTTTAGGGCATATCATTAGTAAAGAAGGCATTCAAGTTGACCCAGCGAAGATTGAAGCCGTGTTAAATTGGGAAAGGCCGAAGACACCAACAGAAGTTCAAAGTTTCTTGGGATTGGCAGGATACTATAGAAGGTTCGTCAAGGATTTTGTGAAAATAGCAACGCCACTGACCAAGTTGACTCGAAAAAGTGAAAAGTTTGTATGGGATGACTGATATGAAGAAAGTTTCCAAGAACTGAAGAATCGATTAGTAACCGCACCGGTACTTGTATTTCTAGATGAGCATGGAAATTTTGTCATTTACAGCGACGCTTCATACCACAGATTAGGATGTGTATTAATGCAACATGGTAATGTCATTGCATATGCCTTGAGACAATTAAAACCTTATGAACAGAAGTATCCTACACATGATCTGGAATTAGCAACGATCGTATTTACATTGAAACTTTGGAGACACTATCTTTATGGTAAAAAATGCGAAATCTACATGAATCATAAAATTTGAAGTACATCTTTGCGTAAAAGGAACTTAAAATGAGGCAACGATGATGGTTAGTTCTGATTAAGGATTATAATGTTACAATTAGTTATTATCCAGGGAAAGCGAACATTGTGGCAGATGCGCTGAGCCGAAAGGAAAAATTGAATTTATTAACTTCATCTGAAGAATTAGCCAAGGAATTTGACAAGTTGGAAATTGGGATTCATGTTCCAAATGAATCTACTGAAGCTATCTACACGATGACTTTTCAATCAGATTTATTGGAAAAGATTCGACGATGTCAAGAAGAAGTGATGAGTCAAGATGACAACTTAACGGGAGAAGAAATCACAACCCAGAAGGATAATGAAGGAATTCTACGCTTTGCATCAAGAGTCTGAATTCTGAATGTGAGTGAACTGATGGAAGAAATATTGCGAGATGCGCACAGTTCAAAATATTCCATTCATCCGGGAAGTACAAAAATGTACCTCGATCTGAAGGAAAACTTTTGGTGGCCAAATAAGAAGAAAGAGATAGCAGAATAGGTAAGTAAATGCTACACATGCCAGCGAGTTAAAGTGGAACATCAACGCCCCAGGGGATTATTGCAGCCATTGGATATTCCATAATGGAAATGGGAACATCTAGCAATGGATTTTGTGGTAGGACTTCCAAGGACTAAAGCAAATCATGATGCAATATGGGTAATCATTGACAGACTAACAAAGTCGGCACATTTTCTACCGATTAATGAAAGATTTTCAATCGACAAGCTAGTGCACTTATATCTCAAGGAAATTCTGATGCGACATGGAGTTCCAATATCTATTGTATCTGATCGAGATCCCCGTTTCAATTCAAGATTTTGGAGAAAAATTCAAGAATGCCTTGGAACCAAATTAAATATGAGTACCCTTATCATCCGCAAACTGATGGGCAAAGTGAAAGAACTATCCAAACAATCGAAGACATGCTATGAGTTTGTGCGATTGATTTCAAAGGCAGTTGGGATGAGCATTTACCTTTAGTTGAATTTTCTTACAACAACAGCTATCATGCGAGCATTGAAATGCCACCTTACGAAGCTCTATATGGAAGAAAATGCAGATCACCAGTGTATTGGGATGAAGTTGGAGAACGCAAGATTTTGGGTCCATAATTAATTCAACAGACTAAAGAAAAGATAGATTTTATTCAAAAGCGAATAGATGCAGCGCATAATCGACAACACAAATATGCATATCAAGCTAGGAAAGATATGGAAAATCAAGAAGGAGAACATGTGCTACTCAAAATATTGCCATGGAAAGGATTGACCAGATTTGGCAACAAAGGTAAATTGAAGCCACGATACGTTGGACCATTTGAAATATTGAAGAAAGTCGGAAAAGTTACTTACGAGTTAGCCTTACCACCTCATATGCAACATATTCGTAATAAGTTTCATGTATCAATTCTTAAGCGATATAATCCTGATTCTAGACATGTAATAGAATATGAACCGGTAGATATCTAACCTGACTTGTCTTTTGTAGAACAGCCGGTAAGAATTTTATATCGGCAAGAGAGAGTGCTGAGGAATAGGTCTGTAACTTTAGTGCGAGTTTTGTGGAAAAACCATATGCTTGAAGAATCAACCTGGGAACTTGAGAGTGAGATGTTAGAGAAATATCCTCATTTGTTTTCTTAGCGAGATTCTGAGGACAGAATCCTATTAAGGGGGGAAGGATGTAACGTCTAGGGAAACTACGTCTGTATTATATCATATTTATAATAAATTATGTGTATTAATGTGTCATATACGTGTAATTAGTATAAAACCCTAATTTCTATGTGTTACGTGCATTCTATATCGTCTAGGTATTTTCAGGGTATTTTTCAGATATTTTATTTTGCATTTATAGCTTTCAAATCAAAAGTTATATGACCCGAATCATGATTTTATAGTTGATATTTCAAATAAAATAATGGGCCTTATTTTTTATCAAACGGCTTGTACCATCGCATTATTCTGAACATCTAGGTATTTTACAAATTTTCTTGTTTCGTGAAAAATGACTTTTCCGGGCCCCATTAGGTGTCAAAAATCCCACAAAAATCACATTTTTATTTTTATAAAATTATAGGACTTTTATTTATACCATTTCTTTGTATTTTTGCATTATTCACAATTTTTGGGAAATTTTGGCATATATATTGTATATATAAAATATTTATAAATTAAATTTTAATACTCAAAAATTATAAAATTAGGGGTCAATTAATTTTAAAAGATGTAGAATTAGGGCCTTAATTTTAATTAGGTGTATTAATTTTATTACCATAAATAGCCTAATTATTAATACATAATTAATTAAAATTCTGAAAAACACAAAATTCTTTGAAATCGGGTCGGGAAGAACCAGTTAGGGTCAAGAATTCAAGCCGTGATTTCAAGCTGATTTCTGCATCAAATCGTGTGATTCAAGTACTGTTGAGTGACATTTATGACACTTTATTATGCTCTAATAAGCTTTGAATTGGTATATTTGTAGTCAAGTTGTTATGTGTTTTAATGTGTTTTCTAGTGTTTTTGCATTTCAGGCACTATTTAGGTAATCAGGTGAATTAGCATTGTTTTGGTGCTAATTTGGTGTCCAGGTGGTGTTGGCATAAAAGCTCATGGAAAGCCGGCTCAAAGCAGCAAGATTTAAGAAGAAATCTGAGTTTTTCCCAGAAGGACGGCGCACCCGCGTTGTGATAGCGCGTGGCCGCGCCGGGGTTCCAGAAATGCAGCGCGCCCGCGCTGTGATAGCGCGTGGCCGTGCCGAAGCCGAATTTCGAAATCCTAAAAGGGAAGGCTTCCAGATTGTTGAGGGCTACTATATATATTCATATTAGGCCGTTTTTAATATATATAAAGTCAGAGACGGACTAGAGCGCAAGGAGAAG
The DNA here is from genome assembly GCF_009905375.1 of Apium graveolens. NCBI lineage: Eukaryota > Viridiplantae > Streptophyta > Magnoliopsida > Apiales > Apiaceae > Apium > Apium graveolens. Next base: position 156,610,141 of record NC_133653.1, read on the forward strand.
ACGACAAGAGACCTTTAGCACAATTCAACAGAGGCGAAGACGATCTAGTTTATTCTTGTGAATCTTTGTTTTGAGTTGTAATTTGTATGCTTGTTTCTTGTTTTGCTGAACCTATACTCTTGTTTGTACTTGGTTTTATTTATTCATATAAAGACTATGTTTGTTATATCATGTTTTCATCGGAACCCACGTTGATGATGAGTCCGATTATGGGCTAATCGTTATCGGGGGGTTCTAGCGGATTTATTTATGAATTTCTTTAGTTAAATTGTTTGATGCCTTAGTATGTGGTGATTGTATGATATCCTAGTATTGGTTGTGCGTATTCGTCTTATGAGCGTCACAAACTTATAAGATAGTTTTTTAATTCTTAATGAAGCGAAAGTGAATTTAAGGATTTAGAACTTGCCATGCTAGCATAGGTTCATGTATGAGTCATGCATGATTCGTAGGTAATTTTAACCATCTTACTTGCCCTATGTAATCAAGATAGATAACTTGTGCTTAAACCGTTATGTTGTCAAATTCTATAGACATATAGGGTCTCAATATAATTGGTTTCTATTCAGCTTCTATCTCTTTTGTGGATGTCTGGTAGAATGGTACTCGTGCAACAAAAGATGGCGTTTATCAGTATCGTGTTATCTGATTAGTGTCATCATCATTTCATGCTAAGGTTAAGTATAATAAGGCTATTGAATGAAGTAATTAATGAAGTTAGAATCCCATGTTTGTCATATATATCAATTCAGTCAATCTTATTCTCATAGTTATATTTGTTAGCGTAATTCTTAGTTATAAACAATCTCAATTTGTTATCGTCTTAGCATTGGATAATAACCACACATTGTTGCTTAGGTGCATAAATTAGATAGTTAACCAATACAGTCTCTGTGGGAACGAACTGGAAAAGATTCTATACTACTTGCGAACTCGTATACTTGCGTATATTATTAGCGCGTGTTTAGCGACTAACAAGTTTTTTGGCGCCGCTGCCGGGGACTGCAGTGTTAATTTATAGTTTATGTGCTTTCCATCAGTGGTCGTTAAAGTTCATTGACTCAGATATTGTTACTTCTTTGTTCCTTGTCTGGTTTCAGGTACTCTAGCGAGGGTGTATGCATAGGCGTTCGCGTACTCGTAAGAGAACACTGGATAAAGCCGAGGAAGAACTTGTGGTAGTTCATAGGGAAGTTTTTGAGGAAGAAAAGAAGGTAGAAGAAGAAGAGAAAGTTGAAGAGCCAATTATAGTAGCTATGGGTAATCACGCAGAAAATCCAAAGGCTTTGATGGAATATTCTAAGCCTAAGATTAATGACATTCAGTCTAGCATCATCAGACCAGCCATCAGGGCTAACAATTTTGAGATCAAGTCAAACACGATCCAGATGATACAAAACTCAGTTCAGTTTGGGGGTTCTCCAACGGAAGACCCCAACATGCACATTTGGGATTTCATCAAGATCTGCGACACTTTCAAATTCAATGATGTGACTGAAGATGCTATCAAGCTACGACTCTTCCCATTCTCTCTGAAAGACAAAGCTAAGTGCTGGTTACACTCTCTACCAGTAGGGTCTATCACAACTTGGGAAGATCTTGCTTAAAAGTTTCTCACTAAATTCTTCCCCATGACGAAGACTGCAGCAATCAGGAATGCTCTTACCCAGTTCGTGCAGCAAACTGGAGAATCTCTGTGTGAGGCTTGGGATCAATATAAGGAGATGCTAAGGAAGTGCCCACACTATGGCATGCCTGATTGAATGATTATTAACTACTTCCCATGCTTGATGCAGCATCTGGAAGAGCCTTGTGGGCTAAGAGCTACGATGAAGCCTATGAACTTATTGAACTGATGGCTGCTAATGAGTACCGGGATCCTTCCCAGAGACTGACTCAGGGGAAAGTAGCAGGAATTCTGAAGTTGGACGCAGCAACTGCTATCGCTGCCCAACTTAAGGCTTTGACAATGAAGGTGGACACTTTGGCTAATTATGGAGTTAATCAAATCACTAGTGTCTGTGAGCTCTGTGCTGGTGCCCATGAGAATGATCAGTGCGCAATTTCTAGTGAATCAACTCAGTTCGTGAGCAACTTCCAGCGATCACACCAACCTGTGCCAGCCACCTATCATCCTAACAACTGCAATCATCCTAATTTTAGTTGGACCAACGCTCAGAATATGGTTTAACAGCCTTATCAGTAGTATCTAGCTAAGCAGTACAACCCCCTGGTTTTCAGCAACCGCAGTATGCACCAAGACAACAAATCCAGCCGCAACCAGCTAATGAAAAATCCAAATTAGAGGAGTTGAAGCTTATATGCAAGAGTCAAGCTGTTTCTATCAAGACCTTGGAAAATCAAATTGGGATAATTGCCAATGCCTTGATAAATCGTCATCCTGGTACATTGCCTAGTGACACTGAAGTGCCAGGAAAGAAGGAACCTAATGAGAAGGTAAAGGCAATCACTTTGAGGTCTGGGAAGGTCGTGAACCCCGAACAAACTCTAGAGTTTACTGAAGAAGATGGGGCTGAGAAAGAAGTAAAGCAGTAGGATGAAGAAGTGAAACCAAGGAAGACTACTGTTGAACACACTCCGCCTGAGGGTAATACAAGGGAGAAACAGATCTATCCTCCACCGCCTTTTCCTAAGCGGCTGCAGAAGAAAAAGTTGGACAAGCAATTTGAGAAGTTTCTGGAGGTATTCAAGAACCTTCATATCAACATACCTTTCGCTGAGGCTCTTGAGCAGATGCCTAGTTATGCAAAGTTTATGAAAGGTATTCTCTCTCGGAAAGTGAAGCTAGATAATTTGGAGACTGTCGCTCTCACGGAGGAATGCAGTGATGTGCTGCAGCAGAAGTTGCCACCAAAGCTTAAAGATCCAGGAAGCTTCATTATTCCATGTACTATGGAAAAGTGTCTTTTGACAGATGCTTTTGTGACTTGGGAGCTAGCATCAATCTGATGCATTTGTCAATCTTCAAGCAGTTGGACTTACCTGATCCCAAGCCAACTTATATGACTTTGCAATTGGCCGACAGTTCTATTACATATCCGCGAGGTATTTTGGAGGATGTCTCAGTCCAGGTTGATAAACTCATCTTTCCTGCTAATTTTGTAATTCTTGATTTCGAGGAGGATAAGAATTCCCATAATCTTGGGAAGACCTGTTAGGAATATGTGTATTAGTTTGATGATAAGTTCAGCAAAACACTTAAGTAGAAATCTAGTGTTTGTAGCCTCAACGGATAAGACCATCTTGGCTATCCGTTGAAGGAGTAGCCTTACTTAGCAATAAGTTTGGTATTGTAGCACATCTCACTCTCTGGTTTCAAGCTGTAATTCTTAGATGTTGTTAGAAGATAATCAGTCATGTTGATTACTAATGGATGTACAAGTAGGAGGGCTAATTGTAAATATTTCATGCCTTGTAATTTTGTATAAGTGAAGAAGTATCAACTGATATTGAAGACCTTCAACGGATAAGAAACTAAGCTTCAACGGATGTCTCTAACGCTTCAACGGATGAAAGCTTCAACGGATGCACTGCTAGAGCATCAACGGATAAAGCCATCAACGGATGAAAGCTTCAACGGATGCTCAGTCTCATAGTAGTTGATAGTGACAGTTAACAAAGCTGACAGAGGCACATGGATTGACAGAGATGTGGTAGCCTATTTCAGGAACAGCAGAAAAAGCAGCCGTTTTTAGTCTGGTTCAAAATGGAAAGTCAACAGATAATTCCATATTACACTGGATAAAAATGGAACAGAAACAAGTGGAAAACTATTGTCTTATTGTACTTTATCTTTGTCTTCACTTGTAAACTTGGTGTTATATAAACCAAGTAGTAGCTAGTAATTAGATATGAATTTTCCCTGAGTTGTTTAGAAATATCAAGAGAGAAAATCATCTAGTTTGTACTAGGAAGCAGCTGTGATTTAATTTTGAATCACAGATTTTCTGAAATAACACATCTCTGGTGGAACAACAAATCCACCAGAAAAGTTTTTAAATTCTTTGTGTTCATTTCATTTGTGTTTAAATATATATCTGTCTGCATCAACTCCAAGCAATTCACACACATTTGATCACTCAAACACTTAGTCTTACAAATTGCTCAAAACTTGAAAAAGTTTTGAGATTTACATTCAACCCCCCCTTCTATAAATCTCATTGTTAGTCCACTGGGAATAACAATTGGTATCAGAGCTTGCTCTTGACATACAAAGAGTTTAAAGATCTATTCTGCTAACAGCATGAGTAAGAAGGATATTGGTGTAAAGATTCCAATCCTGGAAAGAGATAACTATCATCACTGGAAGGTGAAGATGCATTTACATCTTCTCTCTCAAGATGAAAGCTACATCAACTGCATTGAGAATGGTCCTAACATCCCACACAAGGTGGCCACAACTGCTACTGCTACAGTTGCTGTTGGATAGTCTATTCCCAAGCCAAAGGCAGAATGGACTGTTGAAGATATTGAAGAGGTCCACAAGGACAAGAAAGCCATGAACATTTTGTTTAATGGCCTGGATCAAGATATGTTTGACAATGTCATCAATAGCCAAACTGCTAAGGAAATTTGGGATACTGTGCAGCTTATCTGTGAAGGCACTGAGCAAGTTAGAGAAAATAAAATGCAGCTTCTCATTCAACAATATGAATATTTCCACTTTGAAGAAGGAGAATCATTGAATGATACATTCAACAGATTTCAGAAACTATTGAATGGATTAAAACTGTATGGGAGAGTGTACCAAGTCAAGGACTCCAATCTAAAATTTCTAAGATCTCTACCAAAGGAATGGAAGCCTATGACTGTTTCTCTAAGAAATTCTCAAGATTATAAGGACTTCACACTTGAAAGATTATATGGAATTTTGAAGACTTATGAACTTGAGATGGAGCAAGATGAGCTGTTGGAAAAGGGAAAGAGAAAAGGAGGATCAGTTGCACTTGTAGCTGACAGTGAAAAAGTTAAAGCCAGAAATGAGGAAAAGACAATGCCAAGTCTCAAAATTGGCACAAGCAAATCAGAATCAAGCAAGGGTAAAGAGCAAGTTGCTGAGGATGAAGACAATTCCAGTCAGGATGAATCTGATGATATTGATGAACATCTGGCCTTTCTGTCCAGGAGGTTTGCAAAGATGAAGTTCAGGAAAAACACAAAGTTCACTAAGCCAAACAAAAACATGGTGGACAAATCAAAGTTCAAATGTTACAACTGTGGCATTAGTGGACACTTTGCAAGTGAGTGTAGGAAGCCAAATTCTGAGAAAAAGAAATTTGAGCAAGTTGATTACAAAAGGAAGTATTTTGATTTGCTCAAACAAAAGGAAAGAGCTTTTCTCACTCAAGATGATTGGGCAGCAGATGGGGTAAATGAAGATGATGATGTGGAATATGTCAACCTAGCCCTGATGCCTAATTCTGATGAAAATGAAACTAGTTCATCAAGCAACCAGGTAATTACTACTGATCTCTCTCAGCTTTCTAAACATGAATGCAACGAAGCCATAAATGATATGTCCAATGAATTATATCATTTGCGTGTTTCTCTTAAATCACTAGCTAAAGAAAACACTAGGATCAAAGAAAATAATGTGTTTTTAAGTGATAGGAATGCTGTGTTAGAGAGTCAGGTAATTGAGCTTGAAAAGATTAAACTTAAATGCTTGACTGTCGAGAGTGAACTAGAAGAAGCTGTTAAGAAAGTAGAAATTCTTTCTAAACAGTTAGAAAGTGAGCAAGAGGTAATCAAGGCCTGGAAAACATCTAGGGATGTTGGTGTTCAAATTGCCAAGGTTCAGGGAATTGAATCATTCTGTGAGGATGCCTGGAAGAAAAACAAAAAGAAGTTAGAATTAATTGATGGATTGTCAACGGATGTGGAATCAACGGATGATGAAAGTTATCCGTTGAAGGAAGAAAAGGAGCATCCGTTGAAGGCTCATCAATTAAAACAGGCAAGTTCTTTTAAAAATAAAAAGAATGATTCAACTCTCAAGAACTTTGTCAGAGAAGGAGCTAGCACATCCAGAGATGTCAGTAAGGTGAATATAGGACACATGACTTTAGATCAGTTGAAAGATAGGCTAAAGTTGGTTGAGGATAAGAAGGAAACTAAAAGAAAATCTAAAAGAAATGGGAAGGTAGGAATTAATAAATATAACAATTACACACCTGATAGGTATGCTCCTAGAAAAAGCTGTGTACATTATAAAAGTGTTAATCACCTATCTGATAATTGCAAATCTGTTAAAAATGCTCCCATGCCTTCAAATCCCTCCATGCCTAACATGTCTATGTCACCTCTGCATGCTATGCCTGTTATGTCTCACCAGAATCCCCATGCATATTTTGCAAACATGCCATACATTAACAATCCTTACTTTACTGCATTTAGTATGCCTCAAATGCCATACAATATGCCTATGTGGAATAACATGTTTGCACAACCTATGCCTTATCAAATTCAATCAAATGTGTTAAATGATTCTGTGACTAACCCTACACTTCAACCAACCACATCTGAGACCAAGGTTGACCCAAAGTTACCTAAGTCAAAAGATGCAGGAGGAATGAAGTCTAGGAAAAAGACTAACAAGGCTGGACCCAAGGAAACTTGGGTACCAAAATCAACTTGATTGATTTTGTTGTGTGCAGGGACAAAGAAGGAATCTATGGTACTTGGACAGTGGTTGTTCAAGACACATGACAGGAGATTTCACCCTGCTCACAGAATTTAAGGAGAGACCTGGCCCTAGCATAACCTTTGGAGATGACAGCAAAAGATTCACTATGGGATATGGCTTGATTTCAAAAGAAAATGTCATCATTGATGAAGTTGCATTGGTTGATGGTCTCAAACACAATTTATTGAGCATCAGTCAACTATGTGACAGAGGGAATACTGTTTCCTTCAATTCTGAAGCCTGTATTGTCACAAGTAAAAAGGACAATAAAGTGGTTCTAACTGGAGTTAGAAAAGGAAATGTGTACTTAGCTGATTTCAACTCTACAGATGCAGAATCCATTACTTGTCTTCTCAGCAAAGCAAGTCCAGTTGAAAGTTGGCTATGGCACAAGAAGCTGTCCCATTTGAATTTCAAGACAATGAATGATCTAGTCAAAAAGGACTTAGTTAGAGGAATGCCTCTAGTGGAATTCACAAGGGATGGACTGTGTGATGCTTGTCAGAAAGGAAAGCAAAAGAGAGTATCATTCAGTAAGAAGCTTGAATCTGCAATTGATGAACCACTGTAACTTCTACACATGAATCTTTTTGGACCAGTCAATGTATTGTCAATTTCAAAGAAAAGATACTTCCTAGTGATTGTAGATGATTTCTCAAAGTTTTCATGAGTTTATTTTCTTGGATCAAAGGATGAAGCTAGTGAAATCATCATCAATCATATCAAGCAAGTCAACAATCATCCTGATCTCAAAGTAAGGAATATTAGGAGTGACAATGGAACTGAGTTCAAGAATTCAACCATGAAGATGTTCTGTGGAGTAAATGGGATCATGCATGAGTTCTCAGCTCCAAGAACTCCACAACAAAATGGTGTGGTGGAAAGGAAGAATAGATCACTAATTGAAGCTGCAAGGACAATGCTTGAGGAGTCAAAGCTCCCAACTTATTTTTGGGCTGAGGCTGTTAACTGTGCATGTTACACTCAGAATATTTCTCTAATCAATCAAGAAAAATGCATGACTCCCTATCAATTATTCAAGAGAAGAAAACCAACTTTAAACTTTCTACATGTCTTTGGTTGCAAATGTTACATCTTAAGGAATCAATCTGATCACAAAGGAAAGTTTGATGCAAAGGCTTATGAAGGAATATTTGTTGGTTATTCTGCTGGAAAATCATATAGGGTCTACAATCTAAGAACCAACATTGTCATGGAATCTGTACATGTTGTGTTTGATGATAAAAAGATTGATGGACTAACTGATGAGGGACATCATGAAGGACTCAAATTTGACAATATTGAGATATATTGTGATGATAGTGAAGATGAGAATGATAAAGAAGGCATCTCAAGAAGAAACCAGAGTCTGCCTTTGGATAATGCACAGAATGCTGCATCCGTTGAAAGTCAAAATTCAGCTTCCGTTGAAAGAAGCAATGCAGCATCCGTTGAAAGACAAAGTGCATCATCCGTTGAAGTTCATAACGAAGCATCCGTTGATCACAGTCTGTCAACGGATAATCACTTCACCTCATCAGTTGATAGAACTCCCATTTCCTTTCAAAGGATCAGCAACTCAGGGGGAGTTTCAACAAATCAACATTCTATCTCACATCATCACAATACTGAGGCAACCTCATCAAGGGCTAATCTACCACCTCAAAGGAAATGGACCAAGAATCACCCATTTGAACTGATCATTGGTGATGCTACATCTAAAGTACAAACTAGAAGGGCTACTCAAGATGAATGTCTGTATAGTAGCTTTCTATCACAGGAGGAACCTAAGCGAGTGGAAGAAGCTCTTTTGGATCCAGATTGGATTTTAGCTATGCAAGAGGAGCTAAACCAATTTGAGAGGAACAAAGTATGGAAGCTGGTACCCAAGCCAAAGAACAAGAGTTCTATCGACACAAAATGGGTATTCAGAAACAAGATAGATGAAAATGGCATTATCATAAGGAATAAAGCCAGATTGGTTGCCAAAGGCTATTCTCAACAAGAGGGAATAGATTTTGAAGAAACATTTGCTCCAGTTGCAAGACTTGAAGCCATCAGAATCTTTCTAGCCTATGCAGCTAATGCCAATTTCAAAGTCTATCAGATGGATGTCAAGAGTGCATTTCTAAATGGGGAATTGGAGGAAGAAGTTTATGTAAGCCAACCTCCAGGTTTTGAAGATCCAAATTTTCCAGACAATGTGTATTATTTGTTGAAAGCACTCTATGGACTAAAGCAAGCACCTAGAGCCTGGTATGAGACTTTATCAAAGTTCCTTCTAGATAATCACTTCACAAGAGGTACTGTTGACAAAACTCTCTTCTTTAGAAATGTTAATGGCTCTAAGATACTTGTACAAATTTATGTAGATGATATTATATTTGGATCTACAGATGATAAACTTTGTAAAAAGTTTGCTAAATTAATGCAAAGTAAATATGAAATGAGCATGATGGGAGAGCTAACTTACTTTCTTGGTTTACAAGTTAAACAAGTTAGTGGTGGAATTTTCATTAGTCAAACTAAATATATTTATGATCTTTTAAAGAAGTTTGACTTAATGGATTGTTCACCTGCAAAAACTCCCATGGCCACTGCCACCAAGCTTGAATTAAACAAGGCTGAAAAGTCTGTGGATATTACAAGTTATAGAGGCATGGTTGGCTCACTTTTATATTTAACTGCCAGTAGACCTGATATTATGTTTTCTACATGTCTCTGTGCTAGATTTCAAGCTGACCCTAAAGAATCTCACTTGGTGGCTATTAAAAGAATTTTCAGATATCTCAAAGGGACTCCAAATCTAGGAATTTGGTACCCTAGAGAGTCTGGTTTTGATCTAATTGGCTACTCAGATGCAGATTATGCAGGTTGCAAATTAGACAGGAAAAGCACAACAGGCACCTGTCAATTTCTAGGAAACAAGCTTGTATCATGGTTCAGCAAGAAGCAGAATTCTGTTTCCACATCAAGAGCTGAAGCTGAATACATTGCAGCTGGTAGTTGCTGTGCACAAATACTGTGGATGAGGAATCAGTTATTTGACTATGGTATAACTGTTGACAAAATTCCAATATTTTGTGACAACACAAGTGCCATTGCCATTACTGAAAATCCAGTGCAGCACTCAAGAACCAAGCACATTGATATCAAGTACCACTTCATTAGGGAATATGTGATGAAAGGTACAGTGGAACTTCATTTTGTTCCAAGTGAAAAGCAGATTGCAGACATATTTACCAAGCCACTTGATGAATCAACATTCACAAGATTAGTAAGTGAGTTAGGTATGCTTAACTATTCATAATCTATGTCATCTATATAATCTGTCTTGTAGCCTGAAATGAATTTGCTGCAAGAACAAAGTTGGCTTTAATCAAGACTTATCCTATCAACGGATATTCCCTATCCATTGAAAGCCAAAATTGTTCTATCAACGGATATTCATTATCCGTTGAAAGACAAATACATTTCTGGTAATTTTATCCTTCAACGGATAAAATAGTGTTGTTCATCAACGGATAACTATTTACCTTATCCGTTGATGTGTCACGTTAGTGAGTCACAGTCGTTGATTCTTTTACTCAACCGTTGATACAGATATACAGTGTTGTATGTATTTGTATTTACGGTAGTTTTCAGAATTTCTACAGTTTCATTTATTCCTAAACGGCTTTCACTTACTTAAAAGTATCATTTAATTATTTTAATTTATGTTTTAATTCAAGAAAGTATAAAAGCCCAATTGAATTCTTATTTTCACTTTACGCTTTCTTGCAATTATCATTCTCTTTCTCTCTCAATTCTCAAGTTCTTCTCTGCAACCTCTACTCACAACAATGGCACCAGTAGTCAAAATTATGTCTCAAACAGGATTTGTATATGAAAAGAATAATTTCATAGTCTTGGTTGAAAAGAAGGAAGCCCATTCTGATTATCACAAGATGATGGACTTCATCAAGAACTGCAAACTGAGCTATGCAATGCTGGAAGCCCCAACCATTTACTGTGAAGTGATTGAGGAGATTTGGACAACTGCAGAGTTCAACTCCACTGATATGACTATTGCCTTCTCTCTCAAAGGTAAGGACTATTGCATTAATTGTGATGATTTACAATCTTGCTTTAAGTTGCCTGAGAATAATGCCATGACACCACACACTGATAAAGATGTCTCTTCTATGCTAGATTCCATAGGCTATGCTTTTGATTCTACTAGTTTAGGTAGTATTAGAAGGAAAGGCCTTGGAAAAGAATGGAGTTTTCTTGGAGATGCCTTTATTAAGGTTTTCTCTGGGAAGATTAGCAATTTTGATGCTATCACTTCATCTCTTGTTAATATGCTCTATATGCTAGTTTCTGATAGGTACTTTAATTTTAGCAACTGTGTTATGCTAGAATTAGGTTCCAGATTAGGTAACAAAGCTAATAGACCACATAACATCTACTTTGCTAGATTCTTTATGTTATTGGCTAACCATGTTGCTGAAGGTTTGGTTATATCCAATGAGAATAATAAACTCAAATGCTGGGCACAAGAGAAAAGGGTCCTTGCAGACCTTTTGAGAATGAACCTCAACAGCCAGGTGCCATTGGTATACTTGCCAATCATGAATGCACCACAGGTAAGTGAGGTAAATGTTTCTATAACTCCTACTATTTCCAACCCCAATGTTTCTTTGCCTTCTAGTGTGGCTATGGAACCTGTGTCATTGTCCAAACAGGCTCCTACCAAAGCCACCAAATCTAAAATCTCCAAAGTCAAGTCAAAGAAACCTACCTCTGTTGTTTCTCAAAAGACAACAGTTGTAACAACTACCATAAACCCTGAAGGGAGTGAACAGGGTGTGAGTGGTGAGGGGAGGGGTGAACATCAAAAAGCCCCCCAGGATAAGGTGGGAGAGGTGAGTGGAACCCATTCCAGCCAAGCCACAGTCTCTCAAAAGACTGTAGTGGTTCAAAAGGAGTCCAGCACATCCCTAGTTGCATCCTCCCAAAAGGATGTAACTATTGAAAATAGTCCCCATCCAGGGACACAGAACAAAAGAGGGAGGGACACTGAAGCTAAACATTCACCAATTCAAGCCTTTTCAAGGAAGAAGAAGGCCAAAACCCTAGTTTCCACACAAGGGACACACACAGCACAGATACACCCACCAGTATCTGTGCCTTCTCAAATTCAGCTTGATGTGATTCCAGCAAATGTGGAATCACAGCCCCATTCTCTCAATATAGACACACACCATTCCTCAAACTCTCCTACACCTTCTCTGGATGTGGATAGGATATTCACATCAATTCCTGATTCTCCCTCATTAAAACTCAAGGAGGAGCCCCACTCAAAACCTGGTGATCATCATCTTTTAGATGATTTGTTGGATCATCAGCCAATTCTTTCAGATGTAGTTACAGAATCTGTGTCACCACACTTAAAATCAATCCACACAGATTCAACAATTATATCACTTTCTATCTCTACATCATTTCCTTCTTCAACGGATATCTCTCATCCGTTGACAAGTGGTTGTTCTTCAACGGATAAGCTTAACAGCAGTTATCCGTTGATACCATCAGTTTCCACTTCAACGGATACTCCCTATCCGTTGATGGCCTCTACACACTTAACAGAAACAACTCCAACTGTAGAGGACATGGCAACTGTACAATCACCTTTAGGCTTGAGGGAAGGGAGTGATTTTTTGAGTGAGAGGCTGGGTTGCTCCCAGGCAAAAGGAGAGGTTGAGAGTCACCAAATGCATGCTATTTCTTCCAGCATGGAAAAAGTAAGTGAGAGGAGTGCCACCTTAGAAGGTGAAGGTGAGGGTGTGAGGGTGTGTGTGAGCCAGGGGGAGCCCCTGATGTAAGAAAAGAGAGAAATTGAGAGAAAGGCAGGTACATAAGCTATAAGGGTGGATCCAGTCATTGCTAGTGAGTTAATGAAAGTGGATGATGCAGATAAGGGAAGACAATTTCAGTAACACTACAAAGCTGTCATTGATAACATTTTCTTGGATGCTGACACTTTTACTCACCCTGTTTCAGCCTATCAATTATTGGCTGCACAGGGCAATGTGGAGGCAGAACAGACACTACACATTGTACACACTTTAGAATCTCTTCTCAGAGACAAAGCTGCTGTCAACAGGCTGCCTTCTCAAGCTGGTGAGCCATCTGAAGAATTTGGAGTAAATTCTAATGATGATGACTCTAATTCTTTGAATGAGAGCATGAACTTAGGGGGAGTAGCAGGCCCAAGTTCTGTTCCTAATCTTCCTGCATGGGCATGGGCATGGGCAAAACCATCAACACCAGGAGAGTTTGGTGTCACTTTGGTCAAACAAGTCATGACAATTCAGCAGGCCATTCAGGAGACTCAGGATGCTGGTACCAAGGCAATTCTTCAAGCTCATCTGGAATCTCTGCATCTCTTGCAATTGCAGCATTACCAGCAAAATCTAAGTGTGGATGAGCTCAAGCTGGACATTGCTGATCTGAAATCCTACAATGCTGAGAAATTGGATTCAGTTATACCCTATGGTACTATGCAAGATTTGTTGGGAAGACTAAGGAAGGCCTCTGATGCTGACAAGAGGCTGGCCAGATTGGAAGATAGGGTTCAAATCATTGAAGACTCTATGGTCACCATTCTTCAGAATCAACAAACTCAAACAAATCTACTCATGCAGCTGGCACAAGCACAAGGCTTGACCCCTACCCTTGATGATAACAAAAAGGGGGAGAATAAAGGGGAAGGGGAAGGAGAGCCATCTACAACAGTTCAGATTTCTCAAGTGCTAGTTCCTGTCATCACAACTTCTCCACCAATTCAAGTCAAAGGAAAGCTAGATGGAATTGATCTAATCTAAATAGCAGCAGCTGAATTGCAAGTCAAAGAGCAAAGGAAGAAGATTGATGAAAAGATGCAACTAATATTTGGTTCTACAACTTCTCAATCACAATCTGTGAAGCATAGCACAAAAGTGGAATCAATTATTATGGAACTCAAGCCAGTAGGGAGGCATAAGGATGGAGAAACTTCTTCCAAAGATCTGCAACCTATGGTTCTCAAGCCCAACAACAGATCCAATAAGGACTCTACAAAGAATCCTCTAAAAGAGGTGGATTTTCCTCTTCCAAAAGCAGATGAGGACAAGCTTTTAGGAAGAAGTATTGCATATCTCAAAGAGACCATGGATGAGGCTGTAAGGAGAAACATGGCTATTATTTTCAGAGAGGGAAAGAGCATATGTGTGATGCAAGGACATCCCAAATTCTCAATAGCCAAGAAGGAAGAAACCAAAAGGTTGAAGGAAGAAGCCAAACAGCTAAAGGCTGACAAAAGAGCACAAGCAAAGCTTGAAAAACAGCTAGAGTCAAGTCAGGCTGAAGATCAGAAAGAAATTAAAGACAAAGGTGAAGATGAAGCTATGGGGGACATGGTTGGTACTGAGATGGAGGAAAGAAGTAAGGAAGAATGGCAGAAAGGGAAAAGAAATAAGGTCAATGCAAAGAGAAAGAAGGTAGATAAGACTGAAGAAACCCAATCAATATCCAAACCACTACCCTCTATTCCTGAACCCATTGTACCTGACCCCTTCATGAACATTCATGGTGAAACAATCATTCCCAAGGAGGAACCAATTGATTGGGACACCATCAAATTGCCCACCTTTCTAACCTCTTCTCCACCATCAAAGAAGCAGAAAAGAAGAATCAAATCAACACCCTATAAAGCCTCAATCAAATTCACACAGAAGCCTAAGTCCAAACCTCAAAACTCTAAAGATGATTATGTTCACATCTGTGACATAAAAGAATTTTCAGACATTGAACTCTATCTGGATGAGCTGGAGGATGTAAGGGGAATAGCTACCTACAGACAGCTACCTGAAAGACTAGTGTTCAAATACAAATGAGCTGGGGAAAGAACATGGCCTCTTCACAGAATTCTGAATGAAGGCTACACTACCTTGATCAGAGTCTACTCAGCCATACATAAGGATTCTGGCTTTACCAGAACTGCCAGGACTGAGATTCTCAACAAGATTGCCAACAGAAGGAAAACTTGGAGGGAGCCCAATGCTTTGCCTAGAACTTTACTCATTCCAGAGAGAGGTATTACAATTCACAAATCACCTCATTGGTTGATGGAGTTCAGAGACAACAAAGGAGTCAGAAGATTTTTCAGAATTGAAGATCAGCTAAAGATTGCCAGTAATGAAACTCTCAAGGATATGCAATCTAAGTTAGATGTCAATGAAGAAGATGAAGCTGAATTCTACAGACAACTTCAACTTTAAATAGAGGAGAATGACAGGAGGCTAGGAAAAAAACCAGGGATCAAAGAAAAAGAAAGTAATTTGCTCAAGCTAAAGAAGCACCCTTGGAAATAATTTATTTCTTCAATTTCATCTCAGCATATACACTTTTGCAGCACTTTTGAATTTCTGCTTAGTTACAGTTTATATATTTGTTAAGTGTTTTGTTATCATACAAGCTAAACCCAAATTTATGCCTACAGTTATAGTAGACATAAATAGGGGGAGATTGTTAGGAATATGTGTATCAGTTTGATGATAAGTTCAGCAAAACACTTAAGTAGAAATCTAGTGTTTGTAGCCTCAACGGATAAGACCATCTTGGCTATCCGTTGAAGGAGTAGCCTTACTTAGCAATAAGTTTGGTATTGTAGCACATCTCACTTTCTGGTTTCAAGCTGTAATTCTTAGATGTTATTAGAAGATAATCAGTCATGTTGACTACTAATGGATGTACAAGTAGGAGGGCTAATTGTAAATATTTCATGCCTTGTAATTTTGTATAAGTGAAGAAGTATCAACTGATATTGAAGACCTTCAACGGATAAGAAACTAAGCTTCAACGGATGTCTCTAACGCTTCAACGGATGAAAGCTTCAACGGATGCACTCCTAGAGCATCAACGGATAAAGCCATCAACGGATGAAAGCTTCAACGGATGCTCAGTCTCATAGCAGTTGATAGTGACAGTTAACAAAGCTGACAGAGGCACATGGATTGACAGAGATGTGGTAGCCTATTTCAGGAACAACAGAAAAAGCAACCGTTTTTAGTCTGGTTCAAAATGGAAAGTCAACAGATAATTCCATATTACACTGGATAAAAATGGAACAGAAACAAGTGGAGAACTATTGTCTTATTGTACTTTATCTTTGTCTTCACTTGTAAACTTGGTGTTATATAAACCAAGTAGTAGCTAGTAATTAGATATGAATTTTCCCTGAGTTGTTTAGAAATATCAAGAGAGAAAATCATCTAGTTTGTACTAGGAAGCAGCTGTGATTTAATTTTGAATCACAGATTTTCTGAAATAACACATCTCTGGTGGAACAACAAATCCACCAGATAAGTTTTTAAGTTCTTTGTGTTCATTTCATTTGTGTTTAAATATATATCTGTCTGCATCAGCTCCAAGCAATTCACACACATTTGATCACTCAAACACTTAGTCTTACAAATTGCTCAAAACTTGAAAAAGTTTTGAGATTTACATTCAACCCCCTTCTGTAAATCTCATTGTTAGTCCACTGGGAATAACAAGACCTTTCTTGGTAACTGGCCGAACCTTGATCGATGTGCAGAAGGGTAAGTTTACAATGCGAGTGCTAGATCAGGATATTACTTTTAATGTGTTCAATGCTATGAAATTTCCTACTGATAACGAGGAGTATTTAAAAGTGAAGTTGGTCGATTCGGTGGTCACATCGGAACTTGATCAATTGCTAAGGTCTGATGCCTTAGAAAAAGCCTTATTAGGAAATTCAGATAGTGAAGATGATGAAGGTGAAGAGTAATTGCAGTATTTGAATGCTTCTCCCTGGAA
The DNA here is from genome assembly GCF_009905375.1 of Apium graveolens. Lineage (NCBI taxonomy): Eukaryota > Viridiplantae > Streptophyta > Magnoliopsida > Apiales > Apiaceae > Apium > Apium graveolens. Next base: position 156,626,711 of record NC_133653.1, read on the forward strand.
AAGGAAGATTGATATGCCTTTTGAATCTCTTGGAATGAAGGAATTGAACAAAGCTCCTAAACGCCTCAAGCCTTCTATTGAGGAAGCTCCATCTCTTGAGCTTAAGATTTTACCTGAACATTTGAGGTATGAATTTTTAGGTGATGCATCTACTCTGCTTGTTATTATTGCATCTGACCTTTCAGGTAGTGATGAGGAAAAGCTTTTGAGGATTCTGAGAGAATTCAAGTCGGCAATAGGATGGACTATAACAGATATCAAGGGGATCAACCCTTCTTACTGTATGCATAAAATTCTGCTGGAGGAAGGTAGCAAGCCTATAGTTGAGCAGCAAAGAAGACTTAATCCTATTGTGAAGGAAGTAGTGAAGAAGGAAATTCTGAAGTGGCTAGATGTAGGGATCATCTATCCTATCTCTGACAGTTCATGGGTAATCCTGGTTCAATGTGTGCCAAAAAAGGTGGAATTACTGTGGTAGCAAATGAGAAGAATGAGCTTATTCCTACACAGACAGTCACGGGATGGAGAGTCTGTATGGACTATCGGAATCTGAACAAAGCCACTAGGAAGGACCATTTTCCATTGCCCTTCATTGATCAGATGTTTGACAGGTTGGACGGTCATGAGTATTACTGTTGTCTAGATGGCTATTCAGGTTACAATCAGATTTGTATCGCTCCAGAAGATCAGGAGAAGACTACCATCACTTTTCCATTTCGTACTTTCGCCTTCAGACGAGTTTCTTTTGGTCTGTGTGGTGCACCAACCACATTTCAGAGATGTATGATGGCCATCTTTTCTGACATGATTGGCCAGAATGTGGAGCTATTCATGGACGACTTCTCAGTCTTTGGAGATTCTTTTGATGAATGCTTGTATAATCTGGGACACGTTCTCAAGAGGTATGTTGAGACCAATCTGGTTCTCAATTAGGAGAAATGTCATTTTATGGTGCATCAAGGCATTATTCTCGGGCACAAGGTCACTAATAAGGGCCTAGAGGTGGACAAGGCCAAGTTGGGGGTCATTGAAAATCTTCCTCCACCTATTTATATTAAGGGGATTCACAGTTTTCTTGGTCATGCGGGTTTCTAAAGGCATTTCATCAAGGACTTCTCGAAAATTTCAAAGCCTTTGTGTAGTTTGTTAGAGAAAGATGTTCCTTTTAAATTTGATGAAGAGTGCCTTGCAGCTTTTGAGACGTTGAAGAAGAGTTTAATCACGGCACCTATCATAACTGCACCTGATTGGAATGAGCCTTTTGAGATGATGTGTGATGCAAGTGACTATGCAGTTGGAGCAGTTCTTGGGCAGAGAAAGAATTATATATTTCATGTAGTCTACTACGCTAGTAAGACTCTAAAAGGTGCTCAACTGAATTACACTACTATAGAGAAAGAACTTTTGGCTATTGTCTACGGTTTTGAGAAATTTCGATCTTATCTACTTTGGACTAAGGTGACAGTTTTTACTAATCACGCCGACATTCGATATCTCATCTCAAAGAAGGACTCGAAGCCTAGATTAATTCGATGGGTTCTTTTTCTCTAATAATTTGAATTAGAGATCAAGGACAGAAAAGGAACTGAAAATCAAGTGGCTGATCATCTTTCAAGTTTAGAGAATCCTAACGCTACTTCACTGGACAAGACATTGATAAATGAGTCTTTTCCCGACAAGCAGCTGTTTGGAGTGCAAGAAGAAGAACCGTGGTTTGCAGACATTGTGAACTATCTTGTGAGTAATATCATGACTCCCGATTTATCTTATGCTCAAAGGAAGAAGTTTCTTCATGAGGTGAAGTGGTATATGTGGGATGAGCCGTTTCTTTTTCTCCAAGGAGCCGACCAAATCATCAGGAGATGTATTCCTTATAGCGAAACGGGGGGGGGGATCTTGCGAGATTGCCACTCAACGACTTATGGAGGACATTATTGTAACACCCCCAAATCCGGGATCGGGGATTTGGGTTGTCACGAATTCCATTTCCCTTATCAATACTTAATCTTAACAGTCAACCAACTACTGCGTACTGTGACCCCACAATATACACACACACACACCACAAGTTATAGTCTCAGAGATGAATACCAAAAATAACACAAATCATTTTGTTCCACAATTATAAACCATTTCACCTTAAAAAGGGTTTCTGAATAATTTATATATTCCTTGCCATTATTACAATTCATATAGATACACAAGTCTGGTGCGTCAAAAGTTGGAAGCCTAGCCTATTGGTAATTCCTACCTCAGCTACAGCGGCATCAACGCTTCCAGGAAACTGCGGAACGTTTCCTAACCGCTTGCGAATTGGAAGCTTGGGCCTGTTCATCTTTGCTATCTGTTGTTGTGTGATGAAAGAAGAAAGCAAGGGTGAGCAACAAGCCCACCGAAATAATATGTATAATAATTTACAATATATGAGCATTCTCATAGTACTCAAGAAAGTCTTGGTTAAGAAGAAATGAACCAAGTTGATATCTTAAGGCGACCAAGTCACAAAATATTCATTATATACATATATACTTTTCAAAATCTTTGAAATACTCTGCCATGCATAATACACACATAGTTCCATTTTATAACTGTATAAAAATATCGTTGCAAGGTGATCTCATATATTTACCCTTGTCTCAATATTTTTCTGAAAATCTTTAACATGCATAAGATAATCATTTACTAGATATAAGTTTAAAAGATGAAGTTACAAGATACTCCAATATACTTATATCTTTTCCGAATAGTACTTGAACTACCACCGTTCAAGTTATAATTAGTTTCAAAAGTTCATCACATAGATGAGACTACAAGATTAGATTTGAATAGATTCAATCTTTAAAATGTCATTGAATGAAATGAAGTTATGAGATAATTCATTAAGTCCCGATATATATATATATATATATATATATATTCATATATATCTCACATACATTTCCTGAAAACCTCTGTCATGTAAAGTATGAAAAGAGTTGCAATATCCAATGAATTTGGAAGGAAAAGAATTTTGGCATAAACCCGATATCTTGCTGATCAGGCAAAGATACCAATAAGTAACCTTTTCTACTAGTAGATGGATGAATCCCCCACCGGTCATCACCCTGGCCTCATTAGGACCTTGTGCTGGACCGCCACCCGGCCTCTTACGCGTTGATGGACTGCCACCCAGCCACTTACACTTTGATAGACCGTACCACGACTTGTCGCTTATGCCGACTCAATTAGATGGGCTTACTTTCCGAACATTGGGTAAGTAATCAATTCATTTGTCAAAATAACAACCTCGTTATGAATATAAAATACACCACAGAGCCGGATCCCTCAGGTTTTGAGCGAGTATTTAAATCCCCTTCGAAAGGAGGATCTTAAATATAAAAATATGTTTTGGGATCCGCCCTGACTTTTAAAAATCATTTTGAAGACTTGAAAACATTTTTTTAAGAATGTTTGGAGTAATGCTGATTTAATAAAATGAATCAGTCCCAATATATTAGAAATATCTGAATATTATTATTTAATTATATTCCCATAAAGAATAATCTTTATAAAAATAATTGAAGTAGAAGTTTTAAAACTCATACTTGAAATGGATATTAAATAACCAAAGATATACTTATGCGAAAGTATGATCGTTATTCGAATAATCAAAAATAAGTTTGATTATTGAAACATTATTCTTTAATAAAATAAAGAATATTATTTAGTAAATAAGCGGAGTCATAAGTCCTCGAATGAATATTCAAAATAATATTCATTAAATAGAATAAATAGAGTCACAAGTCCTCGAATGAATATTCAAAGTAATATTCATTAAATAAAATAAACAGAGTCATAAGTCCTCGAATGAATATTCAAAGTAATATTCATTAAATAAAATAAACGGAGTCATAAGTCCTCGAATAAATATTCAAAGTAATATTCATTAATAAAAAAAAGTTATCGAATAAACTTTATTCAATTAATAGTTTTGAAAACTATATTTATATATATATATAAATATATATAATATACTCAGGAACATCGAATCCCGGTTTTAGAAAATGTTCACCTTTGGGTCCCCTATACGAAGGGTATACACAATTACTGCTTATCTCTAGCATATGTATTATGCAACTATAAGCATTGGAATCAACAGATAGATATCAAGATTACGAAACAGACATGCATATATACCATATCACATGCTCCAATATATCACAAGATTTGCTAATTAACCATCATGCATCTATCACAAGATAATGCATATATATATATACATCACAACAATAGTATAACGGGTAGAAAACTTGCCTGAGTGCTCCGGGGTAGACTTAAGCTTAGAGTGGGTCCGGTAACCTATGAACAACAACATAAGCCGGAATTAAACCACGGTCGCTCAAGAAACTAGACTTTAACCAATTGAACCCTAACGTTTGCTTATGGTCATTTCTACGCTTAACAAATCACATAAGTCGTTCGAGTACCCTCGGCTCCACCATTTTTAATAAATTAACCATTAAGAATTTTAAGGTGATTCTTTTGCGAGTATCCTACCAACTGCCTAATCCACTTTACATAATTGTTTCGTACTCCAATTAGTCATTTGAGGACCTTAACCAAGGTTTCAAAGTAAGGCGAGGGGTAATGGTTCGTTCGCGAAATGCCGTTACTTAAAAAGGTCGTTTCTCCTAAACCGTACATCGGATTCAAGCGAACCACATATCAAAACGAAGCTTGTAACATGAACTATCTAAACATGGTAATGGTCAGTTCATGGCAGTGAGTGTTCTGGTGCAAAAGTTAAGCACAAAATAGTCTAAGGTAAATCGGGCATTACGACAGCTATGTTTACGCGATTACCAAAGTTTAAAGTACTCCAAGCAACCACAAATCAACCCATAACCATCAATACCACCAAAATTCATCCAAACCTTACTAACTCAGTCCATAACCTCATGATTTTTCCAACTTATTCAATCTCAAACAAGAGCTACTAACTATACTTAAGGTTCATCAACCAACAACCAAGATTTATATCCAAAATCATTATAATTCCAACCAAACTCTAAACATACAAGAATCGTGCTCTCATGAACTATAAAAAAGAAAACCAAACCTAATACTCAAAGTAAAGTTAGGGTTTGGAGGGGTTATACCTTCCTTGGAGTGAATAGAGTAGCTAGTAAGCCTTAAGAAGCCTTGAGATAGCTTAGGAATGCTTGGATTTTAAAGGAAATCAAAGAAAATAAAGTTAGAAATCTTGAAAACACTATTCATCATCTTCTTCCTTGATTTATTGGAAGAGATTCATGAAGAAATAGAAGCTTAAACTCCTAGGATATGCTTATCTAATCATAAGGGACCTTGGGTAATTACCTTGCAAATTAACAAAGCTTGGATCTTGATTTTTGGAATTTTTCTTCTTGAAAATAGTGAAGAAGCCGAGAGCAATGTTCTTGGGAGGGTTTGTTATTTGTTGAATGTATTTGTGGTGGAAAAATGAAGTGAATAGGATATTTGGATGATTTGTTGGTTGATTAAAGTGAGTGGAGTATGACTAAGCATGACATCATCCTAGTGACTTCATCTTTTGCCACTTGTCATCACTTGGTGGTGGAAGCATCTTCTTATGCTAATCCTTGCTTAATTGCTTGATTATCATCCATAATCCTTGAACTAATCTCTCTTGCATTACTTGTCGTTTAACTGTTTTACGACTCATTTATTGTTTGCTCTTGCTAATCATTTGAGGGATCATATCCGGGATCTTATTACTTGGGTTCCCCTAAACCTTTCTCAATATATTATATTCCTTTTATGATCCTCTCTTATAATCCTTGAATTTAAATCCTTTTAATCTTGTTACCTTATACTCAATTCTTTCGGTATCTGGTGGATCTTCGGGAAAAATCAAAGTGTTCGAATTTGGATTCTGACGATCTTTACATACACTTATATACTATATGGAGTACTAATAAGATCTCAGAATATCAATAAAAGAACTGCTACACTGTGTGGTATGAAAAGTTTTCTTATTCAGCATAATCAGCAAAATCACTATTCATAAGGTTTACAAAAAGTCCGAAATTTTTGGGGTTATTACAGTCTCCCCTCCTTAAAAGGATTCCGTCCCGGAATCAGATAGAAAATGAATAGAGATACTTTCTTAGCGGTGCACTTTCTAACTCTCAAGTCAATTTTCCCACATTGTGATTCTGCCACAAACCCTGACTAGCATGATAATCCTTCTTCTAAGCACTTGTCCCTTTTTGATCTATAACCCTTCCTGGTTGCTCCATATAGGTTACGTCTGGTTGCATGTCTATGCGCTCATATGCCCCTATATGTCTGGCATCCGGATTACACTTCCTTAACATTGATACATGGAACACGTTAAGAACTTGCTACAGGTTCGGGGTAGGGCTAGCTCATATACTAACTTCCCAATACGACTTAATATATCCAAAGGTCCAATAATTCGTGGGCTTAACTTTCCTTTCTTTCCGAATCACATCCATCCTTTCCAAGGGAATACCTATAACAGCACTAGGTCCCCTACTTCCTATTCTTTGTTCTTTGTTCATACTTCTTATGTCCATCTTGGGCTACTACCAGCCGTCCTCTGATTAGATCTATTATATCCTTGGTCCTTTGGACTACTGCGGGTCCAAGCATCTTGCGCTCTACAACTTCATCCTAATATAGGGAGATCGACATTGTCTTCCCTCAAGGATCTCGTAAGGCGATACCTCGATACTGACATACGATCGATTACCGTAAGAAAACTCAATCTGTGTTAAGTGATCATTCTAAATTCTTTCAAGTCTATTGCATAGACTCTCATCATAGCTTCTAGAATTATAGCTTTTATTTCTCAATACCCACTCTTTTCCAGTTCGTAATCGTTACTATCTTCCCTACAGAATATTATTCTAGATATTCCTTTACTCGCTAAAGTTTTATAACCTTTTAATAATTACATCAACCTTAGTATCACGAACGCGTTAGATTCGGAATACCATCGCACTGATACTACTTCCTTTCTAGCTGCTTCCATATTCGAAAGCTTGGTCCATCGTATAGAAGTAAAAGAATTTATTGAGAGATCACTATGATCATGAACACTTGTTCTATTGCATAGTTAGTACAGAAGGTGGCCAGCCTTTAGTACTTGACAAGCAATTAAACAACATGTGGTATCCTACTAGGCTTCTATTACACAGATAGATAGTCATTCGGCAATACCTCCCCTTCTGGAAGGGTTGTTCTTCTCAGATTACACGCAATGAAAAGAAGAGAAAAGAACGAATTGAAGAGAATTGTATATATGTAAAAAAATATACTGCCACAAAATATCTGGCTTGGAATCTACCTCTGAACTATAGAGGTTTGTCATAGGAGAACAAGACATATACGTATATATCTCAACATCAAGTATTATAGCATCGCATTTCACATGCCTAAATATTTTTGCTATCTGTCCATCATTCTATGGACCCATGCTCTTGCTCGAGCTTATAAACAATCATCTTTGAAACTCCGTCGACATCGAAAATCGAATCTGGGATTTCATTCTAGACATCATCGTTATTAAAATCCATAGCTACACCGCAACCTTCTTCATATAGTAATACTACTCTTTATCGATAAGAAGGAATAAATATACAATATGTAAATGATCCACTAGTTAGTCTATCAATGATAACTTATACATCACCACGACCCGATTAGTGGTACTCAATCTCAACATCCATTCCAATACGACTCTCACGGTTGTAAATGACTCATTACTCTCAGAATCATTGCAGTATTACTATACTCCACCACTGACCTACTGTCGTCATTCACTTTTCATGAAATCTTAATAGCTAACCATACAGAGTCTATACATGTTGTATAGAACTCTTCTAAGAAGGAAACATAATCACCATTTCATGATTCATGAAGAACAATCCAGAACTTGGCGTACATATGCCATGAAGCAGATAAAATTGCAGAAGAGTTTCAATGAAAGCAACGATAGCTGGTTAATACCATTATTAACCATATGTCCTTATTAGGAAACATGAAGCTCAAAGGTTTATTTAGTCCTCTCGTAACATGGTCCTGGCTTATCTCCAGATAGGACCTTCTAAGATAGATAGCCCGCTCACGGTGGTTACATAAATTAAATCTTTACCAACCTACTATTATGTTTGAGTATCGCACAATCTTCAGAAGGAATGTCAATCTTTCACACCATAATACAACCTTTACAGCTTTAACCATCATCACTGTATTTCTCTAGCACGAGCGCCTATAATTGTCCTCTTACACTTAAAGTGTCGGCCACCTCTTTGGCCTTTCCTGATAGTAAAAATTTCCTTATAAACAATGTCTTTTGAACCACCTTCATTAAATTTTCTACCTCATTTCAAATCACTACTTATGTGAAAATGCTTTTCTTAAGTCCCTGTGATAAAAAAATCACCATTTTTTTTCCATAAGTCACTGCCTTAGTCTTTAAATGTAAACATTATCATGGCTAACTCTCGATCATACTTAGGACGTCTTTTATCTTGGGCCCTTCTTACTTTAACAATTCTGACCTTCATTGGTTCAATCTATACTTCTTATGGTTTAACACGTGCCCACCTGGGATTATTATAATTACGCCATATTTCCTTCATCAAAATTTCTATTCTTGAGAACTTTGAAGATTACCTTTCTCCTTGTAAAACCTCTAAGGTTATTCTTAAATCCTTCATCAGGTACACCCTAGGCACAGGGCATATCAAGATACCATTTATTAATACAAGAATCATTGTCTATATACTTCTGAAAAATTTCTCCACTGATCCTTAAAGGTTGTTATTACCTTAATCCTTTCCCATCCATACTGTCAAAACTCATACTCTCCCTATTAAGGACGAAATTCCAACCTTTATGCATTCCCCTAGGGTTCATTTCAAGTTATCAAAGTTATATCCTTAATTACACCTTTAAAAAGGTAGTCGCATCCTTCCATGGATAAATCAATTCATATATCCTTGATAGATTATCTTATTCAATCATTCCCACCTCGATAGCCTATACCAATTTCACAATAGCATCTTTAGTCAAACTGAGGTCAACCCATATGGCCTCCAAAAGATAATAACGGTTATCCGCTTTTCTTGCCTAATTTGGTAACGATAACAAGGATGTTCTGGAAGATATTGGTCGTGTTCAACGTGAACTTCTTCTTAATAATTCCTCATTTACTTTTGTTGTTTATCTCAACAGTCATCTCAATGTTGGGATGTCTTTCATATCTGGCGTTTCTCTTTCTGGGTATTATGCCACCGGTCTTTCACTTCACATTCTTGAAGGTTATTTCCTTCATTTAATTTTCCTAATTTCTTACGTACTTGTCTCCTCCGTCTATCCGTGTCTCATTATTTATCCTTCGAACTATCTCAAGGTTTCCTCGAATCCTCCCAACTTACAGGGGATAAAATATATGTATCTCTTATGCCTTTAACCATCAACTTTAACTCATAGTGAATCACCCTCATCCTGACGATTACATACTTTTCTATTTCTTTACTACGAGTCTTTAGGGTTTCCTCATACCCAACTCCCTTATCATTCCTCAAACTGTATTTCCTTTTTATTTCTTTCCACTTCAGTTTGTCTTTAATTTCCTTTCTCTTACAATCATTTCATGAACCCACTAATCATTGACTTCAAACATCACGTCGTTCTGGGATTCTAGTTCTCAGAACAAATCTTGACAACTTTTACAATCTTAGATTCATAATTTATCATACTCTTCCGCCTTTGCTCTGGCTCTAAAGCTTTTACACTATCTCCATAACCTTCGGAATTACTTTCTCGAAAACAATTGACTAAACTTTAATCAGTTTATCATAACCTCTGGCTCCGTGCCTTCCTTGGCCTTTCACCAGCGAGTGGCCTCTCTCTTAGGAAGGTAAGTGACAAAAACAGTCTTTTGCACTTCGTCAATCATATAGAATCTCAAATGATTCCTATATTTCATTTAGTCAGGCTCTTGACTCGACTGGGTCAGCTTGTTCCTTGGAACTCTGAGAGCTTAGCTACTTAAAGGTCCTGAAAGAATTTCACACCACATTATTTCCTCAAGGTGGTGTTTAGGGGTAGAAGTATTAGTTTTGTTTAGGCAGGTCCATGAAATGCCTCATAGGAGTACCGTCTTGGTGCTCCCTTCCTTGCTCGAGTTCCATTTTTTCAGTCTAAATATTTCTTCCTGCTCCCCATAATCGGGGTCATCTTATATTTTAAAATCCTCATTTTCCCCTTCATTACGTTCTGGGTTCCTTATATCTTAATTGCGACATCCCTGATTATCACATTCAGGGTTTGCCCCAAATCTTATTCTTCGTGGGGGCATAATGCTTGGAAAAATTCTGAGAATCTCTTTATATTTGCCTTAATTACTTTGCTTAATTCTTTCCCTCGTTCAATCCTTACATGATCGTAAATTATGAATTCTCAAGTTCTATAACTTCATGACACTCTTAAGTGTTAATAGTGCCATTAACAATATGAACTTATTCACCACAAACTGATCTGAACTGAAAGGAACAAATATATACATAACCATTTGTTCGAGGGTACAACAACTAAACACCTGAAAGAGAATTACATCATTTGGCCTGATCGCTTCTTTCCTAAAAGTACTACCACAGATAATCATCTAGTCATTAAAGCTTAATCGTTCATAACTTAGGCTAATCCTCCAAAAGTGGTGCTGCATGAAATCCTTGTCAGATTGCTCAGACTCTGCACACTATTATGGATCAAGAAATGCGGGCACGCACGACATCCCTAACCTGCTCCAATAAAGCGGTGATGAGGTCTAAGATAGTTGCAAGTAGAACTGGATCAATCTGACCCTCAAGATGGCCTCTAGCTGTAATTCGAGTAGTAGCCTCAATCCTGTCCATGTTATACGCTAATCCTGCCGGAAGTACGCCGCCCTCAATCCTTGGTGCAGTGAGTCAATCCAATAGATCACTCCTAACATTACGGGCCTCAGACAGGCCACCCAGGGTCATCTGATAATCAGCGATAAGAGAAGCCTGAGTGGTAGCATCTAGCAGTCCATGGGGTGCAGGTGGTGCAGACCCAGGAGATCCAAATGGATAACCAAGCACGGTATCAGGTGACAATGGTGCAGGAGATAAAGGTGGCATCTCCTCAGTAGGTGTTGGGCTCTGTACAGGGGAGGGAATAGGAATTGGTGGAACCTCATGGATGTCTACAGGAACCTCTGGAAGAGGGTCTGATACTGGTATAATTGGTGCCGTGGAAGGCCCCACTCCTTCTGCCCTCATTATCCTATGTGCCCTTGGTAACTATTAGTCCCTTAAGAATATAGCAAGAATTACAGAAGGGGGGTTGAATGGAATTCTTTATCTTTTTCTTGAAATAAAAATGTTCAACTCGATTATAGATATATCTGTTTTGATTAGCACAATGCGGAATATAAACTTTAATGAATCAAAACAAGAGTAATTAAAAACAAGAGTCTTTAAAAACTTTCTGGTGGATTTTGAACAATTCCACCAGAGATATATATTAATATATCGAGAGAACTCTGTGTGCAGAAATGCTCACAGCTGCTTTTACAAGATAGAACAACTAAGAACACAGGAAATGCTAAAGATAGTGCTTACAAAGATTTCTCTGTGTTTGTTTCTAAGCTCACTTATTTTTCTTAGTTATTTTATATTTGCTACTCTCTTGGTTTATATATATTACCAAGATTACAAAGTCAAAAGAACTGAATAAATATAAAATCTAACAGTCTTGATCTTTGCTGGTTTTCGTCCTCTATGACCCAGTTAATAGGCTTCCATAGTGTTTGTATCCAATCTCGACGGCTGTGTGTCAGCTTTCACTGTTCAACTGATGTTTGAATCTTGATATTATCATCCGTCGACTTTCAGATCATCCGTCGATAACTTAATTGATCATCCGTCGACTGCTATTTTGAACATCCATTGAAAGTCATTTGATCATCCGTCGAAGCTTTGTTAAGCATCCGTTGATAGCTATTTTGGCACTTGACTTCATTTCACTTATACAGAATTACAAGACATTGCTTATGTACAGTTAATCAACCTATTCTGCATATCTAGTTAAAGTCAACATGACTTATATGCTACTACAGATTCTATACAAAGGTGCATACAACACTGTGCTACAAACTTATCATCATATAAGCTATTCACTCGATGGATAATAAATTACTCATCCATCGGTACTCAAACTGAGTTATCCGTCGGGACTATAATACTTATCCGTCGAGTGCTACATTATTTCACTAAGTAAAATCTACTTAGATGTTTTGTTTAGGTAATCATCAAGTGCACAACATATTCACAACAATCTCCCCCAATTTATGTCTACTGGAATTGTAGCCATAAATTAAGAGACACTTGATGATAAAAAAACATCCTAAACATATATCTTTAAGAATAAGTAGATAAAACTGAAAGTGCTTCAATTTAAACAAGGTATACAAGGTTTGGCTCACAGTCAATTCAAGATGCTCCTCTAGCCTGAGCAGATTTTTCTAGTTTCTTGAAGGTCTAGATCTTCTTCCAAGCTTTCTGTTGTTTTCTTCAATTTGATTCTGGAGCTGTCTGTGGAATTCTAATTCATCAGATTCTGAGAGATCTAACATTTCTTGCATTTCCAAAAGAGTCTCATTGCTAGAGATACTCAATTGGTCTTCTAGTCTGAAGAATCTTCTCACACCCTTGTCATCCATGAATTCCATCAGCCAGTAGGGCCTTAGATGCACTCTTCTCCCTGTGTATGGGATGATAAGAGTTTTGGGTAGTGCATCTTTGGCTCTAACACTCCTTAGCTCTTCAATCTTCTTCAATACTAATCTTCTTGCAGTTACATTAAACCCAAAGTTTTTCTTGAAGGATGAATAGACTTTGATCAACACAGCTTGGCTTTCTTGAAGTATCCTGTGAAGAGGCCACTGAATCTCCCTTCCTCCTTTGTACTTGAATATCAACCTTTCAGGTAGGTTTCTGTATGCATCAATTGCCCTTACCTCATCCAGCTCCTCCAGATAAAGGTTTAGGGCTGAAAATTCCTTGATGTCACACAAGTACAAGTAGTCTCCCTTGTTGATCTTGGGTTGAGCTTTGACTACTGCCTTGGATTTGAGAGGTGACATCTTCACTTTCTTGACTGCCCTTGATTTTGTCCTTCTTGGCTTGGTGAGAATTGGCAAGTTGAAGTCAGGAATTGGTAATTTATCCCACTCTATTGGCTCATCCTTTGGCACAATAGGCTCTCCATGTATGTTCCTGTAGGGGTCTACCACCCTTATGTCTTCAAATACCACAGAGGGCTTTGATGCTTGAGTTTCAGCTTTAGTGGATTCCATTGGAAATTGATCTTCCAATTCCTTGTTAACAATATCCAACTTTATTTTTGTTCTTTTAGCCAATTCTTTCTTTCTTGGAGATTTCTTCTGTTCTTCAATCTTCTTCTTTGATCCAGTAGCTTGAGTTGGTTGAGAGGGAATTTGTTGAGAAGAGTTCACAGCCTGTAGCTTGGTCAAGATAGCAAACTGTTCTTTCTTTTGTTTAGACTTCTTTGCATCTAGAGCAGCTTGCCTCTTTTCCTGCTTCAATCTAGCTTTTTCTTCTTCCTTTGCTTGAGCAAATTGTGGATATCCAGCTACCACACAAATTTCCTTCCCATTTCTGAATATCTTTGCAATTCTCTCTCTTGAGGCTGAATCAGCTGGATCTTTGTAGAGAAGAATAGATCTTGACAGAAGCTTCTTTTCATCAGGCTTGGGTGTCTCATACACAGTATCCATAGGGTTCTTCAAAGATGACTTTGTATAGTTTGCCCTTGGTTTAAGAATCATCTCAGCCTTTGTAGTCTTGATGCAGGAAGATTGTCCTTTCTCCAGATAGTTCATGCTCATCTCATTCACATTGATTGGCTTGACATGAGAGTGATGGATTGCTGACTGATCTGGTTCCTTGACTAATTGAAACTTTCTCTGTATTTCCTCATCAATCTTTTTCCAGTTGATCAGAGTCAACTCCTCTTTATCAGTATCTTTCAAACTTGCTGCTGCTGCATTTATAAGATCTATACCATCTGCAACTGGTGGCTTGGAGATAGTAATTGAAGGTACAATTACTTTGCTGATTTGAACTACAATGTTCTCCCCTTTGTTGGTCCTTTATCCCCCTTACTTGATTCTCTCTCCCCCTTTTTGTTATCATCAAGTGAAGGAGTTAGGCCTTGTGCTTTAGCCAGTTGCATGAGAAGATTTGTCTGAGTCTTTTGATTTTGAAGAAGTAGGGCCACTAAATTCTCAATAACTTGAACTCTGGTCTCCAGCTTGGCTATCTTCTTCTCAGAATCTGATTCTCTTCTCAACCTTTGTAATAAATCATGCATGGTACCATATGGCATTAGTGAATCCAGTTTCTCAGAGTTGTATGTCTTTAAGTTAGCTATCTCCTTTTTCAATTCATCCACACTGATATTCTGTCTGGAGTGTTGGATCTTCATTAAGTGCAAGGAGTCTAGATGAGCTTTAAGAACAGCCTTGGTACCAGCATCTGAAACTTCCTGAAGGGCTTGCTGAATAACTGTTACTTGTCTTACCAAAGACACCTCAAATTGTCCTGGTGTGAAGTCCTTTGCCCATGCCCATTCAGGTAAACTTAAAGCAGAACTTTGGCCTTCAGCTCCCCCTAAGTTCATGCTTCCATTCAAAGAACTAGAGTCATCATCATCAGAATTTACTCCAAATTCATCAGATGGCTCTCCAGCTTGAGGAGGCATCCTGTTGACAGCAGCTTTATCTCTTTGAAGAGATTCTGTGGTGTGCACTAAGTGTAAAGTCTGCTCTGCCTCCACATTGCCCTGAGCAGCCAACAATTGATAGGCTGAAACAGGGTGAGTAAAAGTGTCAGCATCCAAGGAAATGTTATCAATTACAGCTTTGTAACGTTGCTGAAATTGTCTTTCCTTTTCAGCATCATCCACAATCATTGACTCACTAGCAATGGCTGGCTCCATCCTTATTGCTCCAGTACCTGCTTTTCTCTTGTATTCTCTCTTTTGTTGCATCAGGGTCTCACCCTGGCTCCCCACCCTCACACCCTCACCTTCACCTACTAAGGTGGGACTCCTCTCACTCACTTTTGCCAATCCTGAATGAATGGATTGCTGAGATTCACTCTTTTCCTCTCCTTTTGCCTGGGAGCAACCCAGCCTCTCACTCAATACACTCTCCTCTCTCAGTCCTAAGAGTGATTGTATTACCACCAAATCTTCTGCACTTGAAATTATTGAAGTTTGAAGTTGTGCAGAGACACTCGACGGATAAATGATATCCGTCGGGTGAGTGGTAAAGCTATCCGACGGATAACTGTTGTTAAGCTTATCCGTCGGGATACAATCACTACTCGACGGATGAGCAATATCCATCGAGAGAGTAGAAATGAATGAGGTGGGAAGAGAAACTATTGTTGACTCTGTGTTGATTGAAGTTATTTGAGGCACAGATGTCACAATAGAAAAGAAAGAATTGGCAAGTGAGCCAACAAATCATCTAAAAGATGATGCTCACTTGCACTAGATTTTGGCTTCCCCAACAGAGTTAAAGAAGGGGAATCAGGAATTGAAGTGTTTATCATGTCCACTTCCAGTGAGTTGGTTGGTGAGTATTGTGTTTCAGTGGCTTCTATCAAGAGAGATTTTGGATGTGACTCCACATTTATTGGAGCCACATCAATCTGAATTTGAGAAGGTGCAGGGACTGTGTCTTTAGCACCAGTTTGCACTAAGTGTGTGTCCTGTGCATCCCCAGTTGTTTTGGATTTCTTCTTTCTAGTGTAAGTTTGGTGTAGGCTTGTGTCCCTAACCCTCTTGGCCTGTGCTCTTGGATGAGAGCCTTGTTCAATAGCCACATCCTTTTGGGAGGATGCAGCTAGAAGTGAGCTTCTGTCCTTTTTAAGCACTGCAGTTTGTTGGAAACTGTAGTGTGGCTAGGCTGGGATTCACTTATCTCTCCAACCTTATCCTTGGGGTTTCTTTGATGTTCACCCCTTCCCTCACCTATCTTACCCTCCTTCACACTCCCCTCTTTGTGTTTGGTAGAATTTTCAACTGGTACCTTTTGAGAGATACCAGAGGGGGTTTTCTTTGATTTGAATTTAAGAATTGCAGTTGTTTTGGCAGCTTTGGTAGGCAACTGTTTGGTCATTGTCACAGTTTCCATAGCTATGCCTGAAGTCAAAGAAATAGAAGGGATTGGAATAGTTGAGAGTGTAGATGAACTTACCTCACTTACCTGAGGTGCTAGCATTACAGGAAAATAGAACATTGGCACATCTTTGTGATGGTTGGCTCTGTTCAAATCTGCAATGATTCTTCTCTCTTGAACCCAACATGCTAATTTGTTGGTTGGGTTCTCAAGTACAATCTCTTGACAAAGATGGTTAGCCAAAAGCATAAAAAATCTAGCATAGTAAATATTCTTTCCTCTTTTGGCTAAGTCACCTAGTTTGTAACCTAACTCATACACAACCAGATCACTTAAGTTGTAATATTTGTCTGTAACTAGCATGTATAGCATGTTAAGCATGGAAATGTTCACGGAAACAAAATTACTGATTTTTCCAGAAAAGACCTTAGTTACTACATCACACAAGTAACTCCATTCCTTCCTAAGACCTAGTCTTCTAATTTCACTTTGTTTTGCAGTAGGAAGTGCATAATGAATGGAATTTAGCATATTGACAATATCAGTGTCAGTGTGTGGTGCAGTAACATTGTCATCAGGAATCTTGAAACATGCTTTTATGACATCACTATTGATACAGAAAACATTACCTTTGATGGTCAGAGTGATGGTTTTGTCAGTAGAGTTGTAGATTGCTGTTGTCCACATCTCCTCATCAACTTCACAATAAATTGTGGGTGATTCCAGCATAGAAAAACTTAACTTGCAGTTCTTCACGAAGTCCATCATCTTATGATAGTCTTCAGATTGTTGAATCCCCTTATTGACCAAGGCAGTGAAGTTGTTCTTCTCATAGATGAACCCAGTCTGTGACATGATCTTTACTACGGGTGCCATTGTTAGGGAAGAAAAGCTTTGAAAAGAAAGAGGATTTTTGCTTGAGAGAGAATGAAATAAGACAGTTGAATTTGAGAATGATAAAAGAAAATGATTAGAATGAAATAGGCTTTTATACTTTGCTCAAACTCAATGGATAAAAATATCAAAGACAAATAAATTACTCAATAGAAAACTGCCTAAAATTACCATTTTTAAAATAAACTTTAAAAATTCCACCCATTATCCGTCGTGTAATGCTTATAAACTGTAAGTATACTCGATGGATAATGTTCAGGGAATTAACGGTTAAGATTTAGACACTTCGACGGATGAGAATAAAATGTTATCCGTCGAGCTTTAAAATATTCCAGAAAAGTAATTGATTTTTATTTACAATTTGTATATCGATGGATGACTCAACCCGATGGATAATGGTCATCCGTCAAGAGACAAATTTTGACTTAGCCAAAATTTCATCCAAGACTAAAAATCAACTAAATTTCTGGCTTCTTTTCAACTTGCAAGAATAATTCAGATAAATTCAAGAGTAATTAAGCATACCTAACTCACTTACCAACCTAGAAAAGGTGGATTCATCCAGTGGCTTGGTAAAAATATCTGCAAGTTGCTTCTCACTTGGAACAAAATGTAACTCTACAGTACCATTCATTACATGTTCCCTTATGAAATGGTACTTGATGTCTATATGCTTTGTCCTTGAATGTTGCACTGGATTTTCAGTGATGGCAATTGCACTTGTGTTGTCACAGAAAATAGGAATCCTTTCAACTTGCAAACCATAGTCTAGCAATTGATTTTTCATCCATAAAATCTGTGCACAGCAACTGCCAGCAGCAATATATTCAGCTTCAGCTGTAGAAATGGAAACTGAATTTTGCTTTTTACTGAACCAGGACACAAGCTTGTTTCCTAAAAATTGACAGGTTCCTGTTGTGCTTTTTCTATCAATTTTGCAACCTGCATAATCTGCATATGAATAACCAGTTAGATCAAAACCAGAATCTCTAGGGTACCAAATGCCAAGGTTTGGTGTTCCTTTGAGATATCTGAAAATTCTTTTAATAGCTATCAAATGAGACTCTCTAGGATCAGCCTGAAATCTAGCACACAAACATGTAGCAAACATTATATCTGGCCTACTGGCTTTTAAGTACAGAAGTGAGCCAACTATGCCTCTATAACTTGAAACATCCACAGACTTTTCAGTAGTGTTTAGTTCAAGCTTAGTTGCAGTGGCCATGGGAGTTTTTGCAGATGTGCAATCCATCAGATCAAACTTCTTTAAAAGATCAAAAATATATTTAGTTTGACTAATGAATATTTCATCACTAACTTGCTTAATTGTAAACCAAGAAAGTAAGTTAGTTCTCCCATCATACTCATTTCATACTTGCTTTGCATCAGTTTGGCAAACTTTTTACAAAGTTTTTCATCTGTAGAGCCAAAAATAATATCATCTACATAAATTTAAACAAGTATGCTAGAGCCATTCACATTTCTGAAAAATAAAGTTTTATCTACAGTACCTCTTGTGAAGTGATTTTCCAAAAGGAACTTTGATAAAGTGTCATACCAGGCTCTAGGTGCTAGCTTCAGTCCATAAAATGCTTTCAATAGATAGTAGACATACTCTGGGAAATTTGGATCTACAAAGCCAGGAGGTTGACTTACATACACTTCTTCCTCCAAATCTCCATTCAGAAAGGCACTTTTGACATCCATTTGATAGACCTTGAAATTGGCATGGGCTGCATAGGCTAAGAAGATTCTGATGGCTTCAAGTCTTGCAACAGGAGCAAATGTTTCATCAAAATCTATCCCTTCTTGCTGACAATAGCCTTTAGCAACCAATCTTGCTTTGTTCCTTACTACTATGCCATTTTCATCCATCTTGTTTCTGAATACCCATTTGGTGTCTATTGGATTCTTTCCTTTAGGCTTGGGTACCAGCTTCCATACTTTATTCCTTTCAAATTGGTTTAGCTCCTCCTGCATAGCTAAAATCCAATCAGGATCTAATAAGGCTTCTTCTACCTTCTTTGGTTCTTCCTTAGACAGGAAGCTGCTGTATAGAAATTCTTCTTGAGTTGCTTTCCTGGTTTGAACTCTAGAAGAAACATCACCAATAATCAGTTCAAAGGGGTGATCTTTGTCCATTTTCTTGGTTGAGGTAGATTAGCCCTAGATGAAGAGACCTCAATGTTGTCTTGATGTGTGATTAAGTTTTGATTGCTAGAAACTCCCCCTGAGTTTGTGGATCTTTGATTTGAAATTGGGGTGCTTTCTATGGGTGATCTTCCTTGACTTCCTGCTCCTTTTGATAACCCGACGGATGGTGAATTTTGAGTACCAACGGATGAGGCAGGTTGTCTTCCGACGGATAATACAGATTGCCTTCCGACGGATGAAGCATTATGTAACTCGACGAATGTTGAGTTTTGTGCTTCATTTATAGTAAATTTGTCTGCATTATCCTTAGACACTGTTTCTTGATCACTTTCATCATCACTTTCTTCACTGACCATCTCAACATTGTCGAATTTGAGGCTCTCATGGTAATCTCCATCTTTTAGTCCTTCAATCTTTTTATCATCAAACACAACATGTATAGATTCAACAACAATGTTGGTTCTTAGATTGTAGACTCTATATGCTTTACCAACAACATATCCAACAAAAATTCCTTCATATGCTTTAGCATCAAACTTCCCATTTTGATCAGTTTGATTTCTCAGAATATAGCATTTACAGCCAAAGACATGAAGAAAGTTCAGAGTTGGCTTCTTGTTCTTGAACAATTGATAAGGTGTCTTGCATTTTGCTTGATTAATCAGAGAGATGTTTTGAGTGTAGCATGCAGTGTTGACAGCTTCAGCCCATAAATATGTTGGTAATTTTGATTCTTCAAGCATTGTCCTTGCAGCTTCAATAAGAGATCTATTCTTTCTTTCCACTACTCCATTCTGTTGTGGAGTCCTTGCTGCTGAAAACTCATGCAGGATCCCATTTTCCTCACAGAATGCTCTCAAGACATAGTTCTTGAACTCAGTTCCATTGTCACTCCTGATTCTTCTAACTTTGAAATCAGGATGATTGTTAACTTGCCTTATGTGATTGATGATGATTTCACTAGCTTCATCTTTGGACTTTAGGAAATAGGTCCAAGAGAACTTTGAGAAATCATCTATAATTACTAGGCAAAATCTTTTCTTTGAGATTGACAATACATTGACTGGTCCAAACAAATCCATGTGAAGCAGTTGCAGAGGTTCTTCAATTGCTGAATCAAGTTTCTTCCTAAATGATGCTTTAATTTGCTTCCCTTTTTGGCAGTCCATCCTTTGTAAACTCCACCAGAGGAATGCCTCTAACTAGCTCTTTCTTTACCAGCTCATTCATGGTCTTGAAGTTCAAATGGGATAGCTTCTTGTGCCATAGCCAACTTTCATCTTGACTTGCTTTACTGAGAAGACAAGTTACAGATTCTGCTTTATTTGAGTTGAAGTCGGCTAGATACATATTTCCTCTTCTCACACCAGTGAGAACCACTTTGTTGTTTTGATTATTAATCACAACACAGGTTTCTTTGTTGAAGGTTACTGAGTTGCCTTTATTACAAAGCTGGCTGATACTCAACAGATTGTGTTTGAGACCATCCACTAAGGCAACCTCTTCAATGATGACATTGTCCTTTGAAATCAAGCCATATCCCACAATATAACCTTTGCTGTCATCTCCAAAAGTGATACTTGGGCCAGCTCTCTCTTCAAACTCTGTGAGCAGGGTAGAATCACCAGTCATGTGTCTTGAACAACCACTATCCAAGTACCAAAGATTCCTTCTGTTTCCCTGCACACATCAAAATCAAATCAAGTTGATTTTGGTACCGAAGTTTCCTTGGGTCCTGCCTTGTTAGCTTTCTTCTTCTGTTTCTTAGGTTTTAACTCATTTGACTTAGGAATTTCAGATTCTTCCTTAGTCATTTGGGTTGAGCCTTTGAAACCACTAGATGCTACAGAATTATTATGCATGTTATGGCTAACAGAAAATGGCATGCTTGGTGCAAACATGTTATTCCAGTAAGGCATGCTAAATGGCATTTGAGGCATATTGTATGCAGCATAATATGGATTAGGTGCAAATGGCATATTAGCAAACTGTGCATTCATGTTCCGTGTAGGCATAGCATTAACAGGCATGGGAGGCATGGCATTCATGTTAGAGAATTGAGGCTGAACAGACATGGGAGTAGGCATGGCAGATTTGCAATTAACAGACAAATGATTTACACTACCACATTTGACACAGATTTTTCTAGGAGCATATTTGTCAGGTGTGTAGTTGTTATGTTTGTTAATCCCTACTTTACCATTTCTATTGTTTTTCCTTTTAGTTTCTGTTTTTACCTCTATCTTCTCAAGTCTGTCACTCAACTATTTGACAGTCATGTGACCAACATTAGCCTTCTTCCCTTTCTTGGCTTGACTTGACTCCCCTGAAACAAAGTTCTTGGAAACAGACCCATACTTTTCATTTAGCTTGGTTAATTTGGCTTTACTAATGGGTTTGTTCACAGCCGACGAATGAGGATTTTTATCATTCGACGGATAACACATTTTGTTATCCGACGGATAGTCCTCATCATCCGTCGAGTCTACATCTGTCAGCAATCCATCTACCAAAATAGGTTCTAGTTTCTCCTTATTCTTTTTCCAGGCTTCATCACAAAAGGACTCAATTCCTTGAACCTTGGTGATTTGAGCATGAACATCTCTGGATGTTTTCCATGCTTTAATCACCTCCTGTTCACGATCGAGCTGCTTCTTTAAAATTTCTTCCATTTTCAAGGACTCAGTTAATTCCTCCTTAGCAATTCTACACTCAATTTTTAGTTTCTCAAACTCAACAAACTGAGACTCAAGCACATTATTCCTCTCACTCAAAAACAAGTTGTTTTCTTTGATTTTAGCATTTTCTTTAGTGAGGGACTTAAGTGTAACACGCAAATGATACAATTCTGTAGACATGTCATTTATTGCATCATTACACTCAGCTTTAGATAAATGTGCAAGGTTTTTAGTAATTACCTGATTACTTGAGGAACTTGTCTCTGTTTCATCAGACTTAGCCATAAGGGCTAGATTGACATAGCTGATCTCCTCATCTTCATCCAAACCATCAGCTGCCCAGTCATTCTCTTGTGTAATAAAAGCCCTTTCCTTCTGTTTGAGTAGATCAAAGTATTTTTGCTTATAATCCATAGACTCAAATCTCTTCTTACTGGAATCTGACTTTCTACACTCATTTGCAAAATGCCCTGCCAAGCCACATTTGAAACACTTGAATTTTGACTTATCCACCATGTTTCTATTTGGCTTGGCAGCTCCAAAGTTCTTCTTGAACTTGAGCTTGACAAATCTTCTTGAAAGGAATGCTAGGTGCTCATCAATGTCCTCCATGTCATCTTGACTCAAAGAATCTTCACTTTCTGCAGCTAGCCCTTTACCCTTGCTTTCACAGGCCTTTGAAGTTGATTCCACAGCTTCCATCTTCACTTCCTTCTCCTTTTCCAGTTCAGCAACTAGTGCAATGGATCCTCCTTTCTTCTTTCCTCTCTCCATTCTTTCATCCTGCTCTATTTCAAGCTCATAGGTCTTCAGAATGCCATACAGTCTCTCCAAAGTAAACTCCTTATAATCTTGTGAGTTCCTCAATGAGACTGTCATTGGTTTCCATACCTTTGGAAGAGATCTGAGAAATTTCAGATTGGAGTCTTTAGTCTCATAGACTCTTCCATGCAATTTAAGAGCATTTAGTAGCTTTTGGAATCTACTAAAAATGTCAGTGAGTGACTCACTTTCTTCATTGTGAAAATGCTCATATTGCTGAATCAGGAGCTGCATTTTATTTTCTCTTACTTGCTCAGTACCATCACAGATTATCTGTATTGTGTCCCAAACTTCCTTGGCAGTTTTGCAGTTGATGATGTTATCAAACATATCTGCATCAACACCATTGAACAGAATGTTCATGGCCTTTTTATCTTTCCTGACTTGTTCAAGATCAGGATTAGACCATTCATGCCTTGGCTTTGGAACTGATGGTTCATTTCCTGTTGCAGCTCTCATTGGAACATGAGGGCCTCTTTCTATGTAGTCCACATAGGCCTCATCTTGAGAAAGCATATGAAGATGCATCTTTACCTTCCAATGATGGTAATTATCTTTATCCAGAAAAGGAATCTTGACTCCAACATCTTTCTTGTTCATCTTGCTGAATTGTTTTGATCTTTAAACTCTTTGTAGATTAAGAGCTTGCTCTGATACCAATTGTTAGTCCCTTAACAATATAGCAAGAATTACAGAAGGGGGGTTGAATGGAATTCTTTATCTTTTTCTTGAAATAAAAATGTTCAACTTGATTATAGATATATCTGTTTTGATTAGCACAATGCGGAATATAAACTTTAATGAATCAAAACAAGAGTAATTAAAAACAAGAGTCTTTAAAAACTTTCTGGTGGATTTTGAACAATTCCACCAGAGATATATATTAATATATCGAGAGAACTCTATGTGCAGAAATGCTCACAGCTGCTTTTACAAGATAGAACAACTAAGAACACAGGAAATGCTAAAGATAGTGCTTACAAAGATTTCTCTGTGTTTGTTTCTAAGCTCACTTATTTTTCTTAGTTATTTTATATTTGTTACTCTCTTGGTTTATATATATAACCAAGATTACAAAGTCAAAAGAACTGAATAAATATAAAATCTAACAGTCTTGATCTTTGCTGCTTTTCGTCCTCTATGACCCAGTTAATAGGCTTCCACAGTGTTTGTATCCAATCTCGACGGCTGTGTGTCAGCTTTCACTGTTCAACTGATATTTGAATCTTGATATTATCATCCGTCGACTTTCAGATCATCCGTCGATGACTTAATTGATCATCCGTCGACTGCTATTTTGAACATCCGTTGAAAGTCATTTGATCATCCGTCGAAGCTTTGTTAAGCATCCGTTGATAGCTATTTTGGCACTTGACTTCATTTCACTTATACAGAATTACAAGACATTGCTTATGTACAGTTAATCAACCTATTCTGCATATCTAGTTAAAGTCAACATGACTTATATGCTACTACAGATTCTATACAAAGGTGCATACAACACTGTGCTACAAACTTATCATCATATAAGCTACTCACTCGATGGATAATAAATTACTCATCCGTCGGTACTCAAACTGAGTTATCCGTCGGGACTATAATACTTATCCGTCGAGTGCTACATTATTTCACTAAGTAAAATCTACTTAGATGTTTTATTTAGGTAATCATCAAGTGCACAACATATTCACAACAGTAACTCTTCATCCTCTAGTGCCACCCTCGCGGCCATCCTAGCTCTGGTAGTCGCCCTGACTACGGTCATCAATTCCTCAGCGGTCCTCTCTTTATTCTCATCTGGACCCTCCACGAGATCCTCCTCAGCAGCAATCCCTTCTGGGATAACATCCTCAACTGCAACATTCCCAATATGAATCTTATCCGGTCCCTCGTTAGGGTACTCTATCGGATTCACAATTTGATCTCCAACATGTAATAAAACATCCTCATGCTGATGCCCCTGAACCTCAGGGTTCGGTACCCCGCTGCCCTATATGATAACAAACTATGTTACTATCACGATATATATAAGGGTTCCCATAAGGGTTTTAACTGTCAGTACTACGTTAGGTAGCCCGACTATGAACTTGGCAAGAGTTCTTATTATCTTAGTGAACTTATTATCTTAACGTCACATCATCTCTGAGGTTTATAACGCCTGGCTATGATACCATTTCTGTATCACCCCCAAATCCGGGGTCGGGGATTTGGGTTGTCACGAGTTCCATTTCCCTTATCAATACTTAATCTTAACAGTCAACCAACTACTGCGTACTGTGACCCCATAATACACACACACACACCACAAGTTATAGTCTCAGAGATGAATACCAAAAATAACACAAATCATTTTATTCCACAATTATAAACCATTTCACCTTAAAAAGGGTTTTTGAGTAATTTATTTATTCCTTGCCATTATTGCAATTCAAATAGATACATAAGTCTGGTGCATCAAAAGTTGGAAGCCTAGCCTATTGGTTATTCCTACCTCAGCTACAGCGGCATCAACGCTTCCAGGAAACTGCGGAACGTTTCCTAACCGCTTGCGAATTGGAAGCTTGGGCCTGTTCATCTTTGCTATCTGTTGTTGTGTGATGAAAGAAGAAAGCAAGGGTGAGCAACAAGCCCCCCGAAATAATATGTATAATAATTTACAATATATGAGCATTCTCATAGTACTCAAGAAAGTCTTGGTTAAGAAGAAATGAACCAAGTTGATATCTTAACGCGACCAAGTCGCAAAATATTCAGTATATACATATATACTTTTCAAAATCTTTGAAATACTCTGCCATGCATAATACACACATAGTTCCAGTTTATAACTATATAAAAATATCGTTGCAAGGTGATCTCATATATCTACCCTTGTCTCAACGTTTTTCTGAAAATCTTTGACATGCATAAGATAATCATTTACTAGATATAAGTTTAAAAGATGAAGTTACAAGATACTCCAATATACTTATATCTTTTCCGAATACTACTTGAACTACCACCGTTCAAGTTATAATTAGTTTCAAAAGTTCATCACATAGATGAGACTACAAGATAAGATTTGAATAGATTCAATCTTTTAAATATCATTGAATGAAATGAAGTTACGAGATACTTCATTAAGTCCCGATATATATATATATATTCATATATATCTCCCATACATTTCCTGAAAACCTCTGTCATGTAAAGTATAGGCAGAGTTGCAATATCCAATAAATTTGGAAGGAAAAGAATTTTGGCATAAACCCGATATCTTGCTGATCAGGCAAAGATACCATTAAGTAACCTTTTCTACTAGTAGATGGATGAATCCCCCACCAGTCATTACCCTGGCTTCATTAGGACCTTGTGCTGGACCGCCACCCGGCCTCTTACGCGTTGATGGACTGCCACCCAGCCACTTACACTTTGATAGACCGTACCCCAGCCTGTCGCTTATGCCGACTCAATTAGATGGGCTTACTTCCCGAACGTTGGGTAAGTAATCAATTCATTTGTCAAAATAACAACCTCGTTGTGAATATAAAATACACCACAGAGCCGGATCCCTCAGGTTTTGAGCGAGTATTTAAATCCCCTTCGAAAGGAGGATCTTAAATATAAAAATGAGTTTTGGGATCCGCCCTGACTTTTAAAAATCATTTTAAAGACTTGAATTTTTTTTAAGAATGTTTGGAGTAATGCTGATTTAATAAAATGAATCAGTCCTAATATATTAGAAATATCTGAATATTATTATTTAAATAATATTCCCATAAAGAATAATCTTTATAAAAATAATTGAAGTAGAAGTTTTAAAACTCATACTTGAAATGAATATTAAATAACCAAAGATATACTTATGCGAAAGTATGATCTTTATTTGAATAATCGAAAATAAGTTTGATTATTGAAACATTATTCTTTAATAAAATAAAGAATATTATTTAGTAAATAAGTGGAGTCATAAGTCCTCGAATGTATATTCAAAATAATATTCATTAAATAGAATAAACAGAGTCATAAGTCCTCGAATGAATATTCAAATAAATATTCATTAAATAAAATAAACAGAGTCATAAGTCCTCGAATGAATATTCAAAGTAATATTCATTAAATAAAATAAACGGAGTCATAAGTCCTCGAATGAATATTCAAAGTAATATTCATTAATAAAAATAAAGTTATCGAATAAAACTTATTCAATTAATAGTTTTGAAAACTATATTTATATATATATAAATATAAATATATATAATATACTCGGGAACCTCGACTCCCGGTTTTAGAAAATGTTCACCTTTGGGCCCCCTATACTAAGGGTATACGCAATTACTGCTTATCTCTAGCATAGGTATCATGCAACTATAAGCATTGGAATCAACAGATAGATATCAAGATTACGAAACAGACATGCATATATACCATATCACATGCTCCAATATATCGCAAGATTTTCTAATTAACCATCATGCATCTATCACAAGATAATGCATGTACATATATACATCACAACAATAGTATAACGGGTAGAAAACTTGCCTGAGTGCTCCGGGGTGGATTTAAGCTTAGAGTGGGTCCGGTAATCTATGAACAACAACATAAGCCGGAATTAAACCACGGTCGCTTAAGAAACTAAACTTTAACCAATTGAACCCTAACGTTTGCTTATGGTCATTTCTACGCTTAACAAATCACATAAGTCGTTCGAGTACCCTCGGCTCCACCATTTTTAATAAATTAACCATTAAGAAATTTAAGGTGATTCTTTCGCGAGTATCCTACCAACTGCCTAATCCACTTTACATAATTGTTTCGTACTCCAATTAGTCATTTAAGGACCTTAACCAAGGTTTCAAAGTAAGGCGCGGGGTAATGGTTCGTTCGCGAAATGTCGTTACTTAAAACGGTCGTTTCTCCTAAACCGTACATCGGATTCAAGCGAACCACATATCAAAACGAAGCTTATAACATGAACTCTCTAAACATGGTAATGGTTAGTTCATGGCAGTGAGTGTTCTGGTGCAAAAGTTAAGCACAAAACAGTCTAAGATAAATCGGGCATTACGACGGCTATGTTTACGCGATTACCAAAGTTTAAACTACTCCAATCAACCACAAATCAACCACAAATCAACCCATAACCATCAATACCACCAAAATTCGTCCAAACGGTGGCGCCCTCCAAACCCAGGTCAGAAGTTTGGGGTCCACAACACATATACAATATATAAACCTGAATAAGAAATATTATTTACAATGACCCTGCTTTACATAACCACGGATCGCAACAGGTTAATGTATGAAAACAAGCCACAATCCTAACCTTTATTACAACATACAAAATCCCAACTAATTTAACTTACAATTGATAATAAAATCATTCTTACAATCTGACTATCTCTATACTGCATGAAGCTTCTTCTAGCTCGATTCAACTCAACTGGAACCTTAGCCCGCACTTTATACCAAGGAACTTCACTATCATCCATATTCTTTTCAACTGTAAAATATATAAAAGAATCGCAAGGGTGAGCTAACTAGCTCAACAAGTCATAATAGTGATAACTGAGGTTAAACAATGACCAAATGAGATGATTCAAAGGAATCAAGTTTCTTTTTAACTAATCATTAGAATTGGATATTCACTTTAAGTTTTAAAAACCAAGGTTAGGCTGCTGATCAGTCACGCACTAACCCCGAGCAAGCACACAATACTGCTCTAATTACTGGATCCAAGGCATACATTGGCCTAACTTGACCATTGGTATGGTCTGACCACGAATCTGGTCCACATATATAAAAACTATCCAATCCTAAAGCAGTTCAATATGATAACAAGATGATTCAATAAAACAAGATCATAATCAATAATGTTTAAACATTTGCATAAAAACGTCAGAAAACTCATGGATATCATAAGGGTATATCATGTTATGTATAAGAAACGGTTTTCCAGATTGTAAAATGATCAGGTATTTGACCAGTAATGATTTTTCGGGATATGGTTTTTTGATGTTATAAAGAATGATTGGAATATAAAGGTTTTAGTGTTTCAAATGATTCTCTTTCAGTGTTTGGGTGTTTGGTAGTTATACTTTTGAAGAGTAGTATTATATTTGTATGGTTTGGTGTCTGATGATCAACAAAGGATGGGTTACAAAAAATAAGGCTTATGGCTCAAGATCAAGAAAATCAGGGTTCAAGGTTCAATGGTTTAAAGCTCTTACAATATAAAACAGGAGTTATTCTGGATAATAGCGACATGTTATAAAATAGTTTAAAAACATTGGTAATATATATCTTGCAGAAAAGTTCAGAAATACTTGCCTTACAAGGCTTTACAACTATTACTGATCAACTCTGAGCCGACTCTGCTGCTCAAGCTCTAAAGTCCAACCACTAGATCCCATTGGATTCGACTTCGACACTCAGGTCTTTCTGTTGGAACTCTACTAAGCTCGTCGACTGACCACTATGTTATCTTTAGTCCATCGTCCACTTTCAGGTTCCCGACTATAACCTACAGGGTCGAAAATACCCTATGTTAGTCGTCTAGGTATGCTTGACATATCCTCGATACTAATTCTTACCTAACGATATTCAAACCCGACTCGTAATTATTCATATTAGAATAACACGGAAAATAATTAGGGTTCACATTCTCGAAATCGATCCAGTGTTCATTTTCAGAAAATACGTATACTCGTCATTTTACGAAATTAGGGTTACTGTGTTTTGGTCAAAACATACAACACAACATACAATCAGGTTCTGTATAAAACTTACGTATATGTATTTACTTATACTCGCTCGACGTCCCGATAATCCTCGGATACGCTCCCGTATTTTTGTAGTTCGATTTTCTCGGAAATCGGGCAGCGTCCCCTTTGTTTATCGGACTACCCATCGAAACATCAATCGACGTCAACTCAATAATGACAATCCAATTCATAATAACCACAATTCCAATCCTCAGTTTAACCCAACAATCAATCCAATCACATAATCCAACCAATCTTATAACTTATAGTCCCATCTGCTTATCCACTTCGATATAACACAATATTTTGTCTATTTCGAGAAATCCATTTTATACCCTAAATATTATTTATTTATTTTAAATATTAGGACTCAGATAAACATCATCATCGTCCACCGTCGGCTCGCCGAGGCTCATCGCCGACGGCGATAAAATTCGCGGGTTCCCGATTACATCGAATATCCTACGCGAATTCCCTCGATTAGTTAATAATTATTCCCGCACAATAATATATTATTTTCATTCACAAATATAATCAATTCCTTACTGCAGGAAATTAATTATAACTGATATAGAAAATAAAAGAAATTCTGCAAATCAGTCAACACAGGCAACCAACACAGAATTAACACGCATAATACAAGACTTCGGTCGCCTTGTCGGAGAAGACTGGCGGCAATCGGAGAAAAATATAGAACAGGCAGCCGCACAAGCACAAGACGGGACACACCAGGAAATCCCAAAATCCCGCACCCACTGTTATACATACACAGTACACATGTATATATATCATATAACAGGCACAGAAACCAGTGATTAGCCAAAGAACAAACCGGAGAAAAGTATACAGGCAACAACGGAACAGGGCGGCGGCACAACCGCCAGGAGCAGCCACAGGAATAAAGAAGGAGCAACAGGAGATATTGATTTCCCCTCCCCCTTTCTTAATTCCAATAAAGCCGAGAGATACCGAGACAAATGGAATTGTAATTGCTATTATTATCAAACAACTGATATCAACCGAGAATGGGACACGTGGTTTCTAACTTTCTGTTGTGCAAACACGTGTCCTATTACGATAAAAGTCTAATTTCCAGTCTCGCTTATTCCTTTTATTGAACAAAATTACGGGTGGAAATGAGTGAAAAAGTTCCAATTAATTATCAAAATTCTCGAAATAAGTAAAAGATAATAAAATAAAATTTTCATAATTTTTAAGACATTTTTGAAATACAACCCGTACCCGCATTTCATAATTAACGAGCCGAGATGTACTTAAAACAAATTCAGAAAATCAAGAAAATAGTCTTACAATATTATAAATATCTCGAAGTTCATAAAAACATAAATTTTGAAATTTTAAAATAATTCCTAAAACACACTTTATACCCGTTTTTAGCAATTAAACGAATCGACACGCGTGTGAAATTAATCCCGAAAATTTCCAAAATAATTTTAAAATTCTCGAAATATTCCAAACTTAAATAAATATGCGTTTCATAATTTTTGAAGAATTCTGGAATTGAATGTAGATTTTAAAAATAAATGATATCAGAAAATCATACAGGGTTAAATATTTAATAAAATATTGATTTCTGAATTTTGTAAAATCCCAAAAATAGATATTGTAGTTATAGAATCATAAAAACAATTTTGAGAGACAATCCAAATATTTATGAAAATAACTCTGTCCTAAAACCACTTTTACAAGTAGCAACGAAGCAATACATCTCACAAACAATCATACAAATAATCCTTAAACACCAACGATCTGACATAATTAATAACAAGATAATATCAAACTAACAGAACCCATATACATATTTTATTTATTTTAATTCCTCAATAATTATACATTTAAATAATACAATATACGAGTCGTTATATCCTTCCCCCCTTAAAAAGATTCTGTCCTCAGAATCTGATTTAACTAAACAAGTGAGGGTATTTGTCAAGCATATCTGACTCTAATTTCCCAGGTATACTCTTCTACTCTAGAATTTCAAACGTACTTACCATAGATATACACTTATTTCCAAGGATTCGCCTTTAACGATCAAAATTTTGGATCGACCACTATATACAGAACAACTTGGACAAGAGCCCATTGGCTCCTAATCAATCACTGAATTCAAATCGGATATTTATCGCTTTAATCATAACAGACCAATATATTACATGTACACAATGTTGTGACCGTAACATCAACTCATGAACAACGTTATCTATATTCATCGATACCTCCAATGGTTTACTAAATTTAGGACTCAACTTGTCCTCTTTATTCAGATCTATCCAACCTTCTTTAAAGTAAAACTTTCACTAACGCTACTAGTCCTATTTCTATACTCATACTTTCTCTCGATACAATTTCGCCTTCTTTCTTTGTCTACTCCGAGCTGCTTCAATCAATATTACTATGCTCTTGGTGTACCGATTTAACTTAGAACTTGACAACTTTCTTTCACATGAAGCTTGGTAAAGTGGCATTCCAAAGCTGACATTCCTGATAAATGAGCATTCCAGTGTTTCTTTAAAACTCAACCTCCCAACATATCTTACATTTCCTGCACCACTTCCGTACTTTGACTCTTCGTTTAAGGATGATAGGCGGTGTGCATTTTCAACTTGGTTTCCAAACATTTAAACATCTCCTCTTCATTTCTATTAGTTAGGGCTGAAAAGTAATCTCATATATTTTCATATTATCACTTTTAAGTATTTGAACTTCAGATTCCACTCTTTCCTATTCGTTTATTAACTCCTCGGTGGTCTTTATTACATCCAATCCTTTTTTTCCGCATAAAGCATTTGTTACCATACAACTTTGTTTAGGTAGTTATTAATGGATTAATCAGAATCTTTTGTTAACTTTGGTCAAAAGTTCATACTTGAAAACTCATCGTATAACTTTTTTCCTTCTAATCTTTGGGGAAAATCCTTGAGCATTCCACACAGACTCTTTTATTCTCTAAATAGCTGAGGATGTTATCAATAAATACAATTCGCTTATTCGAGTACTCTTTATACACCATGTTCCTTAATTCCTTATAGACTACTGATACACTTGTTATTTCACATAATATCACCAGAGCTTGTAATACCCATAACTCGTTTTAACCATAATCTCTGATATATTCTCAAGTCGGATCTTAAGTTAATTCCCGAAACATAACATACTTCCTGAATTAGGTCTCGTAGGAAATTAATTCTTTGTAGGGGTCACTTATTCTTATTCATTGTTTTGCTAAACTCCTGATAATCAGTACATACTCTGATAATTTCATTCCTTTTCTCCCTTAACATCACTGGTACACTTCACAATTCGCCTCTTGTAAAGTCACTTCCTGAGTCTGCCTTATCCACTAGGCCTTCCAATACTTCGTCTTAACTCTTTTGACATGTCCAACACTTCCTGATCTATCTTGAAATATCCTTCTTATACCGTGTTATCACTATTTTTCTTTAAATTTCCCTATATCTTGGCATCTCTTCTTTATCTCGTGAATTCCTAGTAGAAACTTATTTCTTAATTCCTTTAACTGTAGCACCTAAGTACTGGAAGAAGACTTGGGGATATCGTGCTCATTCTTCTAGGCGCATAAATTTCCTTTTATTAACTGCTAACACCATAATCCATTATCTTCTCTTGACATCTTCTTATCTTTTCTTAACAATTCTGACTGAAAAGTCATGCTAACCATCTTTGCTTCATTTAGATTATATATTTGACTTCCAACTCCAACATCTAAAATTCCATAGATAATTCTTCCGGTACAATTCTATGTTTGTTTTCTCCTTTTTGCTTATCGCCTACCTCTATATTTGCCCTTCCTCGTGAGTACATACCTCAAACTTTTATGGTTCGTATAGATCTTACACTTTTCTCCCTACATATCATGTTTCCCAATCTTTCAAAACAAATATTGCTACTATTAGTCCCAATTATGAGTAGAATACTTCTGCTCATAAGGTTTCGGTGGTCTGGGTGCATATACAATAACTTTATTGTGTTGCATCAACACACATCCTACTTCCTTATGAGAAGCATCACCATAGACTACCGAATCTCCTTGATACCTTCAAAGTGATACAGCAGGTGTTGTAACCATCCTTTCATTTAACTCCGCAAAACTTTCTTCACCCTTCTCCATTTCATATAAACTTCTCGCTTTTCCTGGTTAGCTTCGCCAATGGTATTGCAACTTTCAAGGAATCCTGCACAAATTTTCAATAATAACCGGTTCAGGGTAAAACTTCTTACTTTTATTGGTGCTTTTGGCCTTCCTTATTCATAGTAACTTTAATTTCTTCTGGATCTCCTTTAGTCCCCTTCTCACTAATTATTTATGCTTTCTACCATTAAAACTTTTCACCTTGTAAACTTTACATACAACTTCTTTCTTCTTCGAATCCCCAGTTGTCATTAAATACTTCGCATGGTCCTCCGTTGACTTTAAGTAACATAATTACAACTCATCCAGATATTCCTTAAAGATTCTGTCTATCGAGCTCAAATATTACTGGTATATGGGTTAATCTCAATGACAATACGAGAATGGTACTTAGTTCTGAAAATTATCTTTGATATGTCCATAGGTTTAATCTTCAAATGGGTAATACCCAAATCTTAAGTCAATTTTAGAAAATACTTTACTTCTTCTGTTTGATCAACAAATTAGTAGTTCGAGGTAACAGATACTTACTCTTGATAGTAAACTTGTTGAGCTGGCTTTAGTCGACGCATAATCTCATACTTCCATTTTCCTTATTAACAATTGGTACCGGTGCGTCTTATGGGATACACTGGGTTTAATCGCTTCTTCTTAGAACATTTTTTGCATCTGCTTTGCTAATTCCTCATTTTAACTGGGCCATTTCGTGTAAGGTCTTGGTCACTGGCTTTGTCCCAGGTCCTAAGTCAATCGTGAGCTTCACTTCTTTATTTGGAGAAAATATTGATAACCCATTTGAAAACATATCTTGAAACTCTTTAGTCGTTATAAAATCTTCAAATTTTTTTTGCTTCTGACTTTTATTTATCTCATGACTACCATAATGCTTACATCTTGATCACTGTAATCATCGTTAACAAATTCTTTACTCTCCTTCTTCCTTTATATCTCATCATATTCTCACTTAACGTCTTTAGGACTATTTCTTCATCACGACGATTTGTCTGGGCATCATGCTTCCATACATTCCTTAGAATAATATTAAAACCTCTTATCTTTCACGATATCAATTCTTCACAACTTATTTCCAGAAATCTCAATTCCATCATTGGTACTTACATGTTCTTGACTTGTTAGTCCTTTGATCCTAATCTTATCAATTCAACAGGGTAATTCATCTTATCAACAAAACCTTGAGAGATCAACAATTAAGTTTCTCTCACATCTTTTAATACTTTAACGCATAAGGCATCTACGATATTCATTCATATCACCACATCCGTATTTTGAATAACATATTTCACAGGATAAATCACATATTCTCATTCTCGGAGACGTATTCCCTTATTGGAGTAGATTCCCTTGATTCTTAGTGCATCCCTGACTAGGTTAGTGACTTGCAATTCTCGCCACATGCCCTTGTTTTCTTTCCATACGTGAGAGGTAGATGGAACTTTGCCCGCTTGGTCCATAATTCGTTGATTTGTATTTGAAAAACTCCTTACAAAGAACGACAGTACAACGAAGTAACTAGAAGAATGCAAAATTCAATAAAATTTAGAGTTGAAAAGAAAAAAGAAGTAAGGATTTGAATATGAATGAGACAACCACATTGGTACTTAAGATGGCCAATCTTTCCTACCATATAGCATACATCACATGATTAGGTGGCGTCCCACCCGACTCTTCGTCATTCTGACAAAGTGTCTCACCATAACACTGTTTGTCCCAATCAGAAAGCAAAACTTAAGGGAAGTAAATAAATTTGAAAGGAATGGAATATCCTCTTTTTCGATATCATAGAAAAGAGTTCATTGGAGAAAAGAAGTTCATACATTTTTAGGAATTGAGAAGGAATATACACTGTAATATTGAAAACTAAAATGCTACCATTGGTCACCACCTACATTTCACTTGTATTCATCTTTTGAGCTTGTTCGATCACATCCCAATTGCATCATATAACAACTTTAGAGGGTACACTAAAATGCTTTTGCAAATTAAGCATTATGGTAAATTTCTACTTGTCACGTCTTGCGTCTTTAATATCGCACCCACACAGATAGTACTTTAACAATTCGATCATAATGGCGTTCCTTACCAGGTAACTTCAAGATTCCTCTTTTAATTTAGAATAACCACGTACCATTCAACATAACTATCCCTTTGTTAATAATATTCTGCTTTTAGAGATGTCTGGAAATCTTTCCAATCTTCTGCGATCACGCTCCGGCTTCTGCTAAATCAATGAATTCTTCGAACTCTGATAGTCCTAATAATTGAATGTATAGTTACTCTGTACGCTGATTCTGTTGTAAATTTTATCAAACAATACTTGCACTTTACTGTTAGCAATAATCAACTTCTTCATAATCATAGGTTACTTCGTTCTCGAAATTAGCAATACTAAGTATGAAACAACATCCTTCCAGGTAATCCGGGCTTTCTAACAAACAAGAAACTCAAATAGTAACTTGACAACCAATGTTTAAAAATCATTTTATTCTAAAAGAAACAAGAAACTCAAATAGTAACTTGACAACCAATGTTTAAAAATCATTTTATTCGAAAAGGCTTTTAGAAATTTGTAAAAGAAAATCTTTTTTCGAAAACTTGTTTAAAAGTTTGGAAAATCACAAACCTGGTTGTCCTTACTATATGAGTTGGTTGTTGTCCTTCCGACCTATGACAAGGTACCAAATTAATGGATCAATCATATAAAAGTCCATTCGCTTCAATCTACCTTTTCTTCTTCATCGTATCCACTTATCTTCCTTAATCGACGAAACTTCAATTGTTGTCGCACATTATCTTATTCGTAGTTTCACATCATGGCTCCCATACTGGTGATACTCCCGACATTAGCGTTGTAGTAGTTAAGTAGAACAGGCTATCCAGTAGTCCACAAGTCTATTTCATAAAACAAAGTTTACCCGTATCACATCACAAAACTACTTTATATATCGCATTTATCATAACATCATCATCTAATTTTACCAAAAATTCCAGATTTATACCTTTCTCTCTAACTCTTTCAAAATTCATCTAATTCATCCCATAATTATTCACAGGTGGCTTAGTCACTAATGACTTCTTTTAACCCGATAACAACTATCCTCTGAAACACTTAAATCTTCTCTCTAAACTTCTTCTCCCCTTTATTTATCTCTCAAGCGCTCCCCATTTACTATAACTCTCGAATCCATCCTCGTAGATACAATCGCTTCATAGGACAAGTTCTAAACTGGGGGTATAGAACAGGATATAGGGTAAACTGAAGAGATACACTCGCAATTAAATGTTCAGTAAAACAAAAATAAACAAATGGAGGTTCTTAAATAGATAGTCTCGTAACAAGAGGTGGTAGAGTAGCGTAGAATAGCTTGAAGATGTGCAACTGACATAACGGAAGGTAATGCCACTAATACTAATGGAGGAACAAGGTGCAAATCCAATCTGAGAGAAGATGACGATCCTCGAACGGAAAGCTCCAAACGATCAAATGACATCGAGAAATCAGGATCTGCCATTACCGTTGTTTGGAAATCACATCGCAAGCTAAGAATCCCAAATCGCAACACGAACGGTGCCGAAGACTTAATATATAGTCGCACTCATCCTCACGACATCTTATCTTTCAATTTCCTATTCCCAATCCTAACCCTCTACCCAATCCCGACAATCTAGGCTTGTTTCAGTAACTTATAACCTGTAGCTCTTATACCAACCTGTGGCGCCCTCCAAACCCGGGTTAGAAGTTTGGGGTCCACAACACATATACAATATATAAACCTGAATAAGAAATATTATTTGCAATGACCCTGCTTTACATAACCACAGATCGCAACAGGTTAAAGTATGAAAACAAGCCACAATCCTAACCTTTATTACAACATACAAAATCCCAACTAATTTAACTTACAATTGATAATAAAATCATTCTTATAATCTGACTATCTCTATACTGCATGAAGCTTCTACTAGCTCGATTCAACTCAACTTGAACCTTAGCCCGCACTTTGGACCGAGGAACTTCACTATCATCCATATTCTTTTCAACTGTAAAATATATAAAAGAATCGACAAGGTGAGCTAACTAGCTCAGCAAGTCATAATAGTGATAACTGAGGTTAAACAATGACCAAATGAGATGATTCAAAGGAATCAAGTTTCTTTTTAACTAATCATTAGAATTGGATATTCACTTTAAGTTTTAAAAACCAAGGTTAGGCTGCTGATCAGTCACGCACTAACCCCGAGCAAGCACACATCACTGCTCTAATTACTGGATCCAAGGAACACATTGGCCTAACTTGACCATTGGTGTGGTCTGACCACGAATCTTGTCCACATATATAAAAACTATCCAATCCTAAAGCAGTTCAATATGATAACAAGATGATTCAATAAAACAAGATCATAATCAATAATGTTTAAACATTTGCATACAAATGTCAGAAAACTCATGGATATCACAAAGGTATATCAGGTTATGTATAAGAAACGGTTTTCCAGTTGGTAAAATGATCAGGTATTTGATCAATAATGATTTTTCGGGATATGGTTCTTTGATGTTATAAAGAATGATTGGAATATAAAAGTTTTAGTGTTTCAAATCATTCTCTTTCAGTTTTTGGGTGTTTGGTAGTTATACTTTTGAAGAGTAGTATTATATTTGTATGGTTTGGTGTCTGATGATCAACAAAGGATGGGTTACAAAGAATAAGGCTTATGGCTCTAGATCAAGAAAATCAGGGTTCAAGGTTCAATGGTTTAAAGCTCTTGCAATGTAAAACAGGACTTATTCTGGATAATAGCGACATGTTATAAAATAGTTCAAAAACATTGGTAATATATATCTTGCAGAAAAGTTCAGAAATACTTGCCTTACAAGGCTTTACAACTATTACTTATCAACTCTGAGCCGACTCTGCTGCTCAAGCTCTAACGTCCAACCACTAGATCCCATTGGATTCAACTTTGACACTCAGGTCTTTCTGTTGGAACTCTACTAAGCTCGTCGACTGACCACTATGTTATCTTTAGTCCATCGTCCATTTTCAGGTTCCCGACTATAACCTACAGGGTCGAAAATACCCTACGTTAGACGTCTAGGTATGCTTGACATATCCTCGATACTAATTCTTACCCAACTATATTCAAACCTGACTCATAATTATTCATATTAGAATAACACAGAAAACAATTAGGGTTCACATTCTCGAAATCGATCAAGTGTTCATTTTCAGAAAATACGTATACTTGTCATTTTACGAAATTAGGGTTACTGTGTTTTGGTCAAAACATACAACACAACATACAATCAGGTTCTGTATAAAACATACGTATATGTATTTACTTATACTCGCTCGACGTCCCGATAATCCTCGGATACGCTCCCGTATTTTTGTAGTTCGATTTTCTCGGAAATCGGGCAGCGTCCCCTTTGTTTATCGGACTACCCGTCGAAACATCAATCGACGTCAACTCAATAACGACAATCCAATTCATAATAACCACAATTCCAATCCTTAGTTTAACCCAACAATCAATCCAATCACATAATCCAACCAATCTTATAACTTATAGTCCCATCTGCTTATCCACTTCGATATA
This sequence comes from Apium graveolens, assembly GCF_009905375.1. Classification (NCBI taxonomy): domain Eukaryota; kingdom Viridiplantae; phylum Streptophyta; class Magnoliopsida; order Apiales; family Apiaceae; genus Apium; species Apium graveolens. The sequence goes on from NC_133653.1 coordinate 156,666,047, forward strand.
ACACAATATTTTGTCTATTTCGAGAAATCCATTTTATACACTAAATATTATTTATTTATTTTATTTTAAATATTAGGACTCAGATAAACATCATCATCGTCCACCGTCGGCTCATCGCCGACGGCGATAAAATTTGCGGGTTCCCGATTACATCAAATATCCTACGCGAATTTCCTCGATTAGTTAATAATTATTCCAGCACAATAATATATTATTTTCATTCACAAATATAATCAATTCCTTACTGCAGGAAATTAATTATAACTGATATAGAAAATAAAAGAAATTCTGCAAATCAGTCAACACAGAATCAACACGCATTACACAAGACTCCGGCCGCCTTGCCGGAGAAGATTGGCGGCAACTGGAGAAAAATATAGAACAGGCAGCCGCACAAGTACAAGATGGGACACACCAGGAAATCCCAAAATCCTGCACCCAATGTTGTACATACACAGTACACATGTATATATATCATATAACAGGCACAGAAACCAGCGATTAGCCAAAGAACAAACCGGAGAAAAGTATTCAGGCAACAACAGAATAGGGCGGCGGCACAACCGCCAGGAGTAGCCACAGGAATAAAGAAAGGGCAATAGGAGATATTGATTTCCCCTCCCCCTTTCTTAATTCCAATAAAGCCGAGAGATACCGAGACAAATGGAATTGTAATTGCTATTATTATCAAACAACTGATATCAACCGAGAATGGGACACGTGGTTTCCAACTTTTTGTTGTGCAAACACGTATCCTATTAGGATAAAAATCTAATTTCCAGTCTCGGTTATTCCTTTTATTGAACAAAATTACGGGTGGAAATAAGTGAAAAAGTTCCAATTAATTATCAAAATTCTCAAAATAATTAAAAGATAATAAAATAAAATTTTCATAATTTTTAAGACATTTTTGAAATACAACCAGTACCCGCATTTCATAATTAACGAGCCGAGATGTACTTAAAACACATTCAGAAAATCAAGAAAATAGTCTTACAATATTATAAATATCCCAAAGTTCATAAAAACATAAATTTTAAAATTTTAAAATAATTCCTAAAACACACTTTATACCCATTTTTAGCAATTAAACGAATCAACACGCGGGTGAAATTAATCCCGAAAATTTGCAAAATAATTTTAAAATTCTCGAAATATTCCAAACTTAAATAAATATGCGTTTCATAATTTTTGAATAATTTTGGAATTAAATGCAGATTTTACAAATAAATGACATCAGAAAATCATACAGGGTTAAATATTTAATAAAATATTGATTCTTGAATTTTGTAAAATCCCAAAAATAGATATTGTAGTTGTAGAATCATAAAAACAATTTTGAGAGACAATCCAAATATTTATGAAAATAACTCTGTCCTAAAACCACTTTTACAAGTAGCAACGAAGCAATACATCTCACAAACAATCATACAAATAATCCTTAAACACCAACGATCTGACATAATTAATAACAAGATAATTTCAAACTAACAGAACCCATATACATATTTTATTTATTTTAATTCCTCAATAATTATACATTTAAATAATACAATATACGAGTCGTTATACAAACCTTACTAACTCAGTCCATAACCTCATGATTTTTCCAACTTATTAAATCTCAAACAAGAGCTACTAACTATACTTATGGTTCATCAATCAACAACCAAGATTTATAACCCAAAATCATAATAATTCCAATCAAACTCTAAATATACAAGAATCATGCTCTCATGAACTATAACAAACAAAACCAAACCTAATACTCAAAGTAAAGTTAGGGTTTGGAGGGGTAATACCTTCCTTGGAGTGAATAGAGTAGCTAGGAAGCCTTAAGAAGCCTTGAGATAGCTTATGAATGCTTGGATCTTAAAGGAAATCAAAGAAAATAAAGTTATAAATCTTGAAAACACTATTCATCATCTTCTTCCTTGATTTATTGGAAGAGATTCATGAAGAAATAGAAGCTTAAACTCCTAGGATATGCTTATCTAATCATAAGGGACCTTGGGTAATTACCTTGCAAATTAACAAAGCTTGGATCTTGATTTTTGGAATTTTTCTTCTTGAAAATAGTGAAGAAGCCGAGAGCAATGTTCTTGGGAGGGTTTGTTATTTGTTGAATGTATTTGTGGTGGAAAAATAAAGTGAATGGGATATTTGGATGATTTGTTGGTTGATTAAAGTGAGTGGAGTATGACTAAACATGACATCATCCTAGTGACTTCATCTTTTGCCACTTGTCATCACTTGGTGGTGGAAGCATCTTCTTATTCTAATCCTTGCTTAATTGCTTGATTATCATCCATAATCCTTGAACTAATCTCTCTTGCATTACTTGTCATTTAATTGTTTTACGACTCATTTATCATTTGTTCTTGCTAATCGTTTGAGGGATCATATCCGGGATCTTATTACTTGGGTTCCCCTAAACCTTTCTCAATATATTATATTCCTTTTATGATCCTCTCTTATAATCCTTGAATTTAAATCCTTTTAATCATGCTACCTGATATTCAATTCTTTCGGTATCTAGTAGATCTTCGGGAAAAATCAAAGTGTTCGAATTTGGATTCTGACAATCTTTACATACACTTATATACCATATGGAGTACTAATAAGATCTCAGAATATCAATAAAAGAACTGCTACATTGTGTGGCATGAAAAGTTTTCTTATTCAGCATAATCAGCAAAATCACTATTCATAAGGTTTACAAAAAGTCCGAAATTTTTGGGGTTATTACAATTATGGTGGAGAAAAGACAGCAGCTCATGTTCTTCAAGCAGGTTTCTTTTGGCCAACTTTGTTTAAAGATACTCATCAGTTCATTTTGAAATATGATCGATGTCAACGTGTGGGTAATATGTCTAAAAAGGATGAGATGCCTCTTAATGTGCTTCTCGAGGTTGAGGTCTTCAATGTTTGGGGAATTGACTTCATCGGGCCATTTGTCTTGTTTTATAACAATCAGTATATCTTATTGGCAGTTGATTATGTGTCGAAATGGGTTGAAGTTAAGGTATTGCCAATAAACGATGCAAAAGTGGTGCTTAATTTTCTTCATAAGCAAATATTCACAAGGTTTGGAACTCTAAGAGTCATAATCAGTGATGAGGGTCACATTTTTGCAATCACAAGTTCACTGCTATGATGAAAAGGTATAATGTGAATCATCGCATCGCTATGGCTTATCATCCTCAGACAAATGGTCAAGCTGAGGTATCTAACAGAGAGATCAAGCGCATTTTGGAGAAAGTTGTATGTCCATCAAGGAAGGATTGGTCTTTGAAGCTTGATGAAGCTGTCTGGGCATATAGAACAGCATATAAGACTCCATTGGGAATGTTGCTGTTTGAGTTGGTTTATGATAAGGGGTGTCATTTGCCTGTGGAGCGAGCATAAAGCATATTGGGCTTTGAAGAAATTGAATCTGGACTTGGATGCAGCTGGAAAGAAGAGGATGCTTCAGTTAAATGAACTTGACGAGTTTCGACTTCAAGCTTATGAGAACAACAAGATGTATAAGAAGAAAGTGAAGAGGTGGAACGATCAGGTTCTAGTGCTCAAGAAATTTGTGCCAGGGCAACAAGTTCTTTTATTCAACTCTCGTCTCCGTCTTTCTCCTGGGATGTTGAAGTCAAAATGGTCAGGGCCCTTCATAATCAAAACTGTGTTTCCACATGGAGCGGTGGAAATTTTTGAGAATGATTCGGGCCAAGCATTCAAGGTAAATGGTCAACGGTTGAAGCATTATTATGGTGACATGGCAAACCGCGAGGTGGTTAGTGCTGTTTTATTGTCCACTTGATCTCAAGATTCTACGTCGAGCTAGCGACGTAAAAGAAGCGCTTCTTGGGAGGCAACCCAAGTTTGTTGTAAATTAGTAAGTAGAGGAAGCAAGAAGAAAAGAGAAAATCATAAAAAAAATCAAAAAAATGAAAAAATTCAGGTCTGACTACAAAAGTCTTGCGCACCCACGCTGTCCTAGCGCACGGCCGCGCTGTGTCCCGACTTTGGAAAAAAATAAAAGGCAGTTTAAGGGGGGAAACGGGAATTTTGTCCCAAAATCAATTCCCTACCGAATTTTACTTCCCCACATCCCATAATTCCCTCTCCAAATCAAACCCATTACTCCCATTATTTCTATAATCAAATCCCACGTCTATTCCATATCTAATTCTCTTTCCACCACCTATATATACATACACCCCATACACAAACTTCTTCACTAATTCACAAACTCTCAAACATAAATTCTCTCTAAAACACAACTCTTATTCTCTCTAATCAATTTCCATGGCACCCAAGAGACAAAGAACTCAAGTTGATAGCAACACCACCAATTCTTCAATTTCGAGTGATGTGAGGCCCAGGTTTTCTACTCCCTAGGCTGAGCAGGAGTACACGAGGCTTCCCGCGAAGCCTATTGCTAAGGAGAGAGGTTTCCTACCATCTGGGAACGATGGTGAGCTTTTGGAGATGATCTTGGAGATGGACTGGGTTTCTTTTTGCGAGGCACCAACTGCTGTGCCCATGAGTGTGGTTCACGAGTTCTATGCGAACGCCAAGGCCGAGAAGAATGGCTTCACTATTGTGCGAGGGATGATGGTGGAGTATAGTACAGAGGCTATTAGGACCGTGATTGAGCATCCCGCGAAGAAGGTGCGGCAGGATACCTGGAATGATAAGACTCTAGAGGAATTTGATCTGGATCTTATTGTTGCTACTCTGTGCCGACCCAACACATATTGGAAGATCAAGAGGGGCACAGTCGCCAAGTATTCTACGTTCCCGGCGTCCGGCATGAACAGGTTTGCCCGTGCATGGAATGCATTTATATGTGCTAATATCATGCCATCTTCGCATGTGCATGAGGTTACTGTGGAGCGTGCACGTCTTCTATGGGGCATTCTCCAAGGTGATTATATAGATTTGGGGATGGTTATATACCAGGGGATTCTGAGGTTCTTGAGGGGGAGCACTACAGGGTCTATTCTGTATGCGTCAGTGGTGACAAAGCTGTGCATGGCAGTTGGTGTGCATTGGCCCGCACATGAGCAGTTGCAGATTCCGAGTGCTCCGATTAATAGCACTACTTTGGCTATGATGCAGGAATGGGATGGAGGCAAGCCCGATCTGAAGGGGCTTGGGTATTCTTTTGACCATCTACCTGGTGGGAGGCCAGCTGTTGGTCAGCGAGCAGGACTGCATGGAGATCTCAGTTAGGAGATGAAAGAGGACCATCGCAGCAGCAGCAGGAGGCCGCAGGAGCGGACATGGGAGCTGGTTTGAGCTCGACACAGTATAGGCGTCTTGCGAGGAGGATGAATGTGATGCAAGACATCCATAGTCATTTTGCACAAGATCTCACACAGGTACTTGGGACTGCATTTAGAGCCACCTGAGTTGACATTCAGTGGCCAGTTTTTTGGTGAGGACTATGTGTATCCGCCTCTTGACACACCTGACACTCCACCCCTTGAGGGTGAGGATTCTAATTCAGAGTATGTATGCCTAATTCCTTACTATTACCTTCATTGAGGACAGTGAATATTTTAAGTTTGGGGGTAGTAGTTGAAGGAATATGTTTGTGTGAGTCTCATATAGTTGCATGTTCATGATAGTTTAGTTCATGTAGTTTGCATATTCTGCAATGTAGTTTTTTTTTTGGTAGTTTTTATGATATTTTGTTCATATAGTTTCATGCATTTACATTATAATATGATCCCTTTGATAATTTTTCTGATTGACTTGCGATATTGATGCTAGTGTAGTGATGTCGTATTTAGTGGTGTTGAGTCTTATTGCATTGATTTGCATGCTAGAGACACTTCTATTTCACTAAGTCTTATAGGTTGCTAGAGTGCTAGATCATGATCATGGTTTATTTGATTCGTCGAGGTTTAATCGTTTGTTAATATTTAGAATTTAGGGTATTCTCTTAATAATAAAAAACATGGATATTTAAAAATTGGAGAAATTGGATTTCATTGCTAGTTGTGTGGCTAGGTGTCAAATGGCTAGTAGCTGGCTCATATTTTTATGAGTAGTCTAGGGTTGAATGAGATGGAGTGAAATGCACTCATTCAGACATTGTGAAAGAAAAAAAAAGAAAAAAAAAGAAAAGAAAGAAAAAAAAGAATAAGTGATATGTATAATTGATCACGTGTGGGCTCTTTAGTACTCGAGTTATTAAGTTCTTAGGGGACTTTGTGCCTAGTGACCTAAGGCTTCTATGGTCTAGGATCCGCTAACCTAACGCTCGCTACATGGGTGCTATTGTATAAGTCTTTTGTGGACCTCACTTATTGCACAATCAAATAAGCATAATTGTGTTGTTTTGTAGTAAATAAAAGCATGAATCCGTATAAAACTCCAATATAAGAATTGAAGTGTTATAAGTTATTTTGAGTCTAGATTTTCATTTTATTTATAACCTTGCGATTGCCTTGATGAGTAGTGAGTCATGATTATTAATCTAGTTGTGATAGTATATCTGTAAGCATCTTCACACACGCGCGTCTCTAGTTTGTAAGTTGATTTGTATGATTTGACTGATCTTCATGCGAATAACTGCATTTGTTGATATTCTGCTTGTTGGTTGGTTGAGTTATTCTAGCAGGGATCGTTGCATTCATATAGTTACATTCATGTATTTTTGTTTCTTGTTCTTTGAGTCTGTTTATGCTTGAGGACAAACATCGATTCAAGTTTGGGGGTATGTTGAGTGGCATTTATGACACTTTATTATGCTCAAATAAGCTTTGAATTGGTGTATTTGTACTCAAGTTGTTATGTGTTTTAATGCATTTTCTAGAGTTTTTGCATTTCAGGCACTATTCAGGTAATCAGGTGAATTAGCATTATTTTGGTGCTAATTTGGTGTGCAGGTGGTGTTGGAATAAAAGTTCATGGAAAGCCAGCTCGAAGCAGCAAGATTTAAGAAAAAATTTGAGTTTTTCCCAGAGGGACGGCGTGCCCACGCTGTGATAGCGCGCGGCGGCGCCGGGGTTTCAGAAATGCAGCGCGCCTGCGCTGTGATAGCGCGCCCATGCTGTGATAGCGCGCCCGCGCTGTGATAGCGCGCCCGCGCTATGATAGCGCACGGCCGCGCCGAAGCCGAATATCAGAATCCTATTTCTATTACAATTCTAAAACGGAAGGCTTCCAGATTGTTGAGGGCTGCTATATATATTCATATTAGGTTGTTTTTAATATATATCAAGTCAGAGACGGACCAGAGCGCAAGGAGAAGACGACAAGAGACCTTTAACACAATTTAACATAGGCGAAGACGATCTAGTTTATTCTTGTGAATCTTTGTTTTGAGTTGTAATTTGGATGCTTGTTTCTTATTTTGGTGAACCTATACTCTTGTTTGTACTTGGTTTTATTTATTCATATAAAGACTATGTTTGTTATATCATGTTTTTATCGGAACCCACGCTGATGATGTGTCCGATTATGGGCTAATCGTTATCGTGGGGTTCTAGCGGATTTATTTATGGATTTCTTTAGTTAAATTGTTTGATGCCTTAGTATGTGGTGATTGTATGATATCCTATTATTGGTTGTGCGTATTCGTCTTATGAGCGTCGCGAACTTATAAGATAGTGTGTTAATTCTTAATGAAACGAAAGTGAATTTAAGGATTTAGAACTTGCCATGCTAGCATAGGTTCATGTATGGGTCATGCATGATTCATATGTAATTTTAACCATCTTACTTGCCCTATGTAATCAAGATAGATAACTTGTGCTTAAACCATTATGTTGTCAAATTCTATAGATATATAGGGTCTCAATATAATTGGTGCCTATTCAGCTTCTATCTCTTTTGTGGATGTCTGGTAGAATGGTACTCGTGCAACGAAAGTTGGCGTTTATCAGTTTCGTGTTATCTGATTAGTGTCATCACCATTGCATGCTAAGGTTAAGAATAATAGGGCTATTGAATGAAGTATTTAATGAAGTTAGAATCCCATGTTTGTCATATATATCAATTCAGTCAATCATATTCTCGTAGTTATATTTGTTAGCGAAATTCTTAGTTATAAACAATCTCAATTTGTTATCGTCTTAGCATTGGATAATAACCATACATTGTTGCTTAGGTGCATAAATTAGATAGTTAACCAATACAGTCTATGTAGGAACGAACTAGAAAAGATTCTATACTACTTGTGAACTCGTATACTAGGGTTTTGATTTGTTCTTTCTGTTTCTAGCATCAATTTCATGTTTTAATTCCTAGTTTTTGATTTTCAATTTCTAGGGTTTATGTTCGAATTAGGGCTTTTTGATTCTAGGGTTATTATGATGATTGATATAACTTTGTTAGATGATTTACAGTCGATTCATGGCGTTTAATTGAATAAACCATACCGTGATAGTGATTCACGATTATTAGGGTTTATGCTTAATTTTCAAATCATAACTCCGTAATTTCTATGAATATTTGGTTCTTGAAAGATTAGGGATTTGATTGTATGTGTTCTTATCTTTAATTTGCACTATAGAACGTTTGATTTCATGTACGATTCTGTGATTTCGTATTTTGGCCGGAGTTGATGGCGGTTGTGATCGGAGATGGTGATTCCGTGATGTTTGTGGTTTGTTTTGGCTGGGAATGAATTTAATTTATTTTATAAATTGATTAATTAATTATTTAATTAATTGATTTATATTATAAATAATTCTGAAATATTTTCTAAAAATTAAATTTAATTATTTTCTTAAATATTTATTATTTATTTATTATTTATTATTTATTTAAAAATGATTAATTATTTTGATAATTAATCAAATAATTTTCAATAAATAATAATAAATTTATTTTAATTTCAAAAATTATAGAAAAATCAGTTTTAGTTCTGATTTTTCCAAAATAATTATTTAAAAATTATTTTAGGGTTTAATAATTAGTAATAATTATTTATATTGAATAATAAATTGATTTATCTGTGTTTAATTAATCTTAATTAGACCGTTAATCTGATTCGAGCGAAACGAAAGCCCTTTGACTTAGAAAAATGAATTATTTTCATTAAAAATAATATTAAAACCCAATTTCTTGTAGAAATTAGTTGAACTTTGATATTTATCTGATTATAAGCCGAATCGCGTGCAGAGAGGAATCCAATAAACCCTGAAAAATAGGAAATGAGTCAGATAATGATCGGTTAAGCGAACAGCGAGTCGATTTTGATTCTAAAAATTATTTTAACCATAAAAATGATTATGTGGATTATGTGCTTATGTGTACTATGTGGTTAATCGAGTCTTTCTTGTTAATAAATAATATATGAGTCAATAATACGCGCATGTGTAGACAATAGGAATGACGTGAAGTCGGTTTGAGACGTAATTGAAGTATGAGATGAGTAAATCAGTCTATTTCTCTAGCAGAAGCCAAGCCAGCAAGGCAGGTTGATCCGGTGATAGACGAAGGTGACATATCTGAAGTGAGTCGCGTAGAAGGCAAGTTTTTCCCCTATTCTAATTTCAGAATAGTGATATTTCTTCAGATTCATATCACGCGTGAACTCTTTTGATCCTTATTCATAAATACTGTTACACACTTGTTATTCTCTTGTTCATATTTCATTTCAATTCTTGATTTCTCCTTTTTCTTTGAATTCCTTATTCATATTTCAATTGTTACACATACACATTGGTATATTCTGGTGATTAGAATATATCAAAATATACTGATTATTCTGATTGCTACTCCATGGACTGGATAGTGATATTTTGGGATTAAATTTTACTTGATCCTAAGGACCGGGACATAACCAGATCCTTGAGATGGGCTGTAGAGCCTGGGTGCCCGAATGGATCTATATAGGGAGATATAGATCTGCACTTTATCCTGGCTGATCAACAGGGTATAGATGCGAACTTGTGTCCAGTTTAGTTCGTTTATATTCGCCAGCAGTGGCCTTCTTTCTATTCTCGCAGGGTTATGTCTTTGCAGATGTACCAGATTATCGATTCATTTAAACTGCTTTAATACTGTTTATATTTTGTGGACTTGTTGAGCAATTTTTGGCTTACCCCATTTTATGTTATTCACCTTATTATTTTCAGTTAAGAAGGAATATGAAACCCATCAGGACTCGAGTGGTAAAGAAGCGGGTCAAGCCTCAGGATTCTCTCATATCCAAGGTGTTGATCCCAATCCAGGAAGAAAGCTTTGAGTTGCCCGAGCAAGTGGAGTGTACATAGTTAGTGTGTGTGTTTGAATAAAAGGTAAACTTAGTTTAAAACCGGTTAGACAATGGTTTGTAATAAAGAGAGTTTGTAAGATTTTAAATTTGGTTTGTAATAAAGTAGTTAGTGGTTCTTGTTTTCATACTTCAACCTAAAAAGATCTTGGTTAGTGTTACAGGGATTTAGATACATTTCAATATTATTGTTATTCGAATTATACAAGTTTTGTGATTAGCTAGTAACCCCCAGACTTATACCCCGGGTCTGGAGGGCGTTACACATCAGATACTGATATTCACGAGTTTTTGGTATTTCGGAGTATTTCTCATTACTTTGTATTTCTATATTGATATACATCCAAGTCCTTCATAAAAATATTATTGCATATGATAAAATCTTTTTGATCATCTAATATCCATATTGGTGTAGTTACCAATCTCTTCTTTATTCCTTCTCCCTTGTTATGTCATTCTTCCTTTTCTTTGCTCTATATTGAGCCTTTAGTTCTTGAAAATATTCTTCTCACTTGCATGTACTAATAACTTTCATTTTTCTTGTCTATTGCAAAAAGGCATACCTATATAGACAAAGTCTCGAACAAACTTATGGTAGTATCACCCTATTTCATTAGACATTTGAATCACACCGATATTCTCTCTCTCACTCCAACTCCCTAATCGCTTGGATTTCAGATCTAAAAATTATATCATAAATTAACTTAATCTAATTGGAATCGATTTCCATCTAGCTATCCATCAGTTGATAGAATTAATCAATTAACTCTCTTTAATTGATCAATTGAACAAAGTGATGACTAGCTAAATAAAATCAAAGACCAATTATATAAAGTCAGTTTGGCTATAAAAGGACTTTTTCAAAAACCAAAATCGCCATCGTTTGGAGTATCCAACGGAGAGGTTAATAATACATGAAAGTATTGTTTTTTCTTTTAAAAGTATGGTATTTTCCAAAAATTTGGGCACCTCCTCCTCTGTACTATTGACTTCCAGTCGGACTCAAGCAGACACCAACAATCAACCAACTGCTACCATCCAAACTCCTCGTTCCACGATACTGTAATACAAAACAGACTGATAACCACATATATTACTAACCAACACAACAAACACCTTGAGTCGACTTAAGATTATGAAGAATAAATAGTTATTATAACCATATCTTTTATCATATCTTTTGTAATATAATAGAATAATACCGGTGAATATTGTTACAAAGTTTATTATACTATTTCTCAAAAAATTTATTCAATCATTGCAAAATTCTCCTAGTTCGTGCTTTATTCCAAGTGCTCTAATTAACAATTAATATTACTTACACTTGTTCTAAATTCTTGTTAAATATATCTTTTAATCTTATTTTCTACAATTAATATTTGTATGTAGTTACTTTGTAAGAAACTATAGTGCAGATTTCAACTGATAAAAAAAATCCTCTATTCTCAATAATATATACTTATTCTTGTTAGTTAAATTGTTTAACTGATGATGATCAACATATGGTCTCAACCAATACTACCATGTTTCGTATAAATTCATTTGGTTTTAAAATGTTACTTTTTTAAAGATTTTGCAGTTGGATTCCCATTTTTTCATCTCCACTTATGTCTTTCCATACGGAACCTTCGTCGCTGGCTCAGTTGAGCGTCAAATTCACCATAACTCACTTACTTGAGTTGGAAAGCCTAATAATTCCTCGAAGAACATACTCGAAATTTATTCGTAATTAAAATTTCTTCGATTCTTAAACCTTTATGACAAGTATCTCCCACATGATTGAGGTATGCTTCGCCTTCTTAACATATTAATCACTCACGTGGTTCATTATTAAGAATTCATTCATCTTCTTCTGATGTCCATTCAATCATTTGCTTTGTCTGGTTTACACAACTTTACATCCTTATTTCCATGGTTAATTTACCTAATACGGTTCGCTAACTAATCCATTTCACGCCAAAATCTTAAACTTGAAATATGTCATGTTAGCACGATTTAGGGTTGTGTTAAAATTACCAGAACAAAATAATCATGTATAATAGATATCCGCTTCTGATTTGATGTGTTTGTAACAACCACGTTAACTGCATAATGATTCTTCTTTGTGCATAAATGTCCACTATTTATTGGTTTGCAATCATCTTTATACTCAACATGTAATTTCATTTACTATACAAAATTATATTACTTCTTTTAGAACCTTCAAAGAATAGACCTTACACAAGAAGAGAATTGGTGTATATGATTCTGATTGGAAAGCTTTTGTGAAAAACAATATTGCGACGAAATAATTGGAATGGTCTATAAGTCAATAAATCATGAATAAAGTAGAAAGAATGAATGATGATTTAGATATGAATGAGACAACCATATTAGTACTTAAGATGGCCAGTCTTTCATACTATATGGCATACATCACATGATTAGGTGGCGTCCCACTAGACCCTTCGTCATTTCGATAAAGCGTCATATCACAACACTACTTGTCTCAATCAGAAAACAATTTTTTGAAAGAATGATGATTTGAAATAAATACAATAACTTTATTTCCCTTATTTCCTCATTAAAATTTATTAATGAAAGAAGTTTATACTTATTCAAGAATCAAGGAGAATATACGCTCTCATGTTATAGAAAAGAATAATATCGTTGGTCGCCATCGACAATTCACTTATGTATACCTTCAGGGCTCGTTCAATCAATAGGTCCCAAATCCAAGTCATATAATAACTTTGGAAAGTCCTCTGGAAATGCCTTCATAATTTGATCAACTATAATAAATTCTTACATATTAAATCCCGTATTTTTAGCATCGTGCCTCCATATTGGATACTTTAATAATTCAACCATAATCGCTTTCTTACGGGTTTTACAAACATAGCTTCTAATTTCGTTTATGCCACGTAGACTAACCATCGATCATGCAACACCTCGACTCCATTGATAGTAATAATATTCTTCTTCAAAAATCTGGAAATTCCTCAATCCTTTTCAATCATACTCTGGATTCTTTTGAATCGACGAATCCTTTAAACTTTATTAATTCCATGAATTGGGTAAATAATGTTCCCATACATTAATTCTATTATTGATACTATTAAACAAGATTTGCACTATTCCAGTCGAGAAAATTTTAAACTTCTCCGTAATAGCGGGTCCACTTGGCCTTCTATATTAACAATACTGAGTCTAGATCAAATATTTTTCTAGGTAATTGTAAGTCATATGTCATAGACCTATTTGTATATTCGAGGATTCAACTCAACTCAAATAAGAATGTAATAAGTAAATAGTGGATCTACCGTCAGAGAGATCTCGCAAAGTAATATCTGTCAAAGGATTCAGAGACAATGTTCATCTACAGACTTGAGGAGTTAATTCACTGGAAGAAGTTCAAGAAGTTGATCATGCCTCAGTGATATAAATCAAGATCGTGGATTTAATCAAGTGACAGAGATCTCGTCAGGGTATCAATATATTACAAGGATTTAATCTGAAGAAAATCAAAGTGTCAAAGTCAAGACATGAAGAAACGTCACGGAAGTTAGTCACTCATGAACCAGACAGTACATCGAGTGTCAGCGTTGAAGTGGTGGAATTGATTCATAATTTTCAGTGATTTTCAGAAGATTTGCAGAAGAATGGTTGCTGCTCAAGACTAGAATTAATTCTCTATTAATTAATTAAGTCATCTAATTTAATTAAGAAAATAAATTATATCTGCGAAGAATAATTTATTTATTAATTGAATTAATTGATTAATTAATTCTGAATTAATTCTAGGAATTTTAGGAATTTTCAGAAGTTTAATTGGATTAAATTCAAGCATTAAATCAGCAAGACAATTGAAAATGAACTAGCATGACAATCAGGATTGTCATACCGATTGTCATGCTAGGCCATTGTCAATTGTCTCACCGAAAGTTACTCTAGGAGGATGATTGTCTTGCTAGTTCATTCTGATTGTCATGCTAGTTCATTCAGATTGTCTTGCTAGTTCATTCAATTGTCTCACCGAAAGTCTTGCCAGCTATAGGATTGTCATGCCAAGTCAATTCTATTCGTTTGTTGATTTAAATAGAAGCAGAGAAGCAGTATATCATTTTATCATCCAACACACAAGTCAAGAACAAAAGAGCAGCCGCCTTGAAATATAAAATCATCTTCTCTGCAGAAATTCAAGATCAATTTCTAGTTTGTTAATGTTAAATCCAAACCACTAGAATTATTTATCTTGTTCTTGTGTAACAATCTAGCGGATCAAAATCCCTAGAACTTAATCTCAAATCGCGTTTAGCATTTGATTCTAATTATTGCAAAAATAGAAAAAGTTCATGTCGAATTTATTCTAGATTTGTGATAATTGATTTGAGATTAATACCTTGTAATCGATACAGTTGTTGTAAAACCTTTCAAGTTTAATAATATTTTTTATTTAACTTGAATTTTGTTTCACATTTTTTATTCCGCATTTTATTCGATTATTTGGTAACGTTTGTATTCAACCCCCCTTCTACAAACACATTGGGACCTAACAATTGGTATCAGAGCCTTCTGATTAACGAACAAATCAAGATCCTAGACTTTTGTGATTTTTCAACTCCTTGAATTTTTATTTATTCAAAAATTCATAATGACTTCACATAAAGTTGGAACCGTTAAAATTCCACAATTTGATAAAGAGAATTATATCATGTGGAAGAAGAAGATGCTATTATTTTTACAAGTTGCAAATCCCAAATATTCAAACTTGTTAAAGAAGGGTATAAAAACTCCGATGGTTATTGAACCGGAGGTAATAATAGATGGTGTGGTGACTACTGAAGCTAGAACCTATCCAAAAGAGCCTGAAGATTTTACTCCTACTGAGAAGGAAGAAGCCTCCTTGGATGCCAGCCTTCAATTAATATTAATTGATTCCCTTGATCCCTTGATGAACAGACATGTGATGAACTGTAAAAATTCCAAACACATGTGGGAAACTATTGAGGTGATTAATGAAGGCACAGAGGAAGTTAGGGAGAACAAGTTGGAAATCCTAACCTCTGAATATGAACATTTCAAATCAAATCCAGGAGAAGGAATTACTGAAGTGTTTGAGAGGTACAATGCGTTGATCAACAACCTGAACATCAATGGAAAGTATTATTCAATCAGGGAGGTCAACAAAAAGTTCCTTTTAACACTGCCAGCTCATCTTGAACATAGAATCACTGCCATTAGAGAAGCTAGAGATCTGAGTGAGATTTCTTTGGACAGACTCTATGGAGTGTTAAAAACCTATGAGTTGGAGCAGATTCAACAGAAGGAAGTCTACGGGAAGGATAGAATGGTCAGCACATCTACTGCACTTGTAGCTGAAGGTCAACAACAACAACAATCTCAACAGTTAGAAAGAATGGTACAGTTTTCCAAGGGTGAGGAAAATGAGTTAGTAGCAGAATATGATCCTCCTACTAAAAATCAATCAAGTGATGATTTTTATTCCTTGGAAGAGCTGGAGCAATTGGAAGATGAATCAATGGCCCAAATTGTCAAGAGATTCTCCCATGTCAGATTCAGGAGGAATCCCAAGCTTAAGTACAAGTCCAACTACAACAAATTCCAGAAAGGTGGATCTTCATCCTCTAACACCAGCAGTGGTGGGTACAAAACAGGGATGGTTGATCGAAGCACCATTAGATGCTATAACTGCAATGAGTTGGGACACTTTGCCACAGAATGTAGGAAGCCAAAGCAAGTAAGAAAGAACTCTGAAAGGGCTTATCTGGCAAAGGGAAGAAGCTGGGATGATACTGACAGTGAAGATGAAGATGAAGGAAATCTTGCTCTTATGGTTATTGATGGAAAAGCTTCATCGTCAAGAATAGAGGTAAAACTTTCTGATGCTGAAATGGTTTATCATCTAAGAGGTAACTTAGATTGTGCACGTCGTGATAATGAACTGTTAAGTTTACAGATCACAGACCTTGAGAAAGAGGTCAATGAATTAAGACTTGTGCACATTAATCAAGACAAATTAAAAGAACAGGTATCTTTTCTAGAGAATAGAGTTGACTGTTATAGAAAACTCGAAACTATTCTCAAAGACAAGATCACCGGTCTTGAGACTAAGGTTAGAGCCTACTTCAATTCTTGTTCGAAGGCTAAAGAGTTCTACAGTAAGCAAGCTGTTAATCAAACATCTGGAATAGGTTATGATTATAATGCTGCTATTGGAGAATTAGGCATAAACTCCCCTCCTCATGTATGTGCTAAAGGGAGGGAAGTACCACATGTGCTTAAGGGTGTTGATGAACCCCTCTATAAAGCATCAATTGCTGAACCATTTGATGCGACCTCTTCTGTTATTCATGAAGAAATACGTGCTGAGGATCATGCTAATGAGAAGATTGTTTCCAAGTCAAGTGAGTCGAAAGTTCCAGTCAAAGTTGTGAAAGCAACTGAGACTAACTCAGACACACATGAGTTGGATAACAATAATGCCATGTCTACCATGCATAAATTGCCTGCTGTTAATCACTCTCATAAAGCATGTGGTGTTGCTAATTGTATGTCTTGTGCTTTTAATATGATGTATGCTTATTTTAATGGTAAGCATGTGTCTAATGATAAGACTACTCCTCGTCAGCATGTGAATAACAAGAAGCATGATAGGTCTAAGACTGCCAGTCCTTCTAAGGCTAGAAAGGAGACATTTGTGCCTAAGCTTAAACAGAAATTTGTTAAGGCTATTTACAAGGTCAAATGTTCAGTCATTGAGAAAGTTGAGACAATTAAAATTAAAAATGTTGTTTTGCCTGACAAAGGACAGTTCTACAAGTATGCCGGGCCCAACCAAGTTTGGGTTCCGAAGAAGGTCTAATCCATTTGTAGTGCAGGGCATTAAACAAGTATAACCGGTAGTGTGGATTCTTGACAGTGGATCATCAAGACATATGACCGGAGATAGAGCCCTGCTATCAAATGTGGTTGAGAAAGCTGGCCCCATGGTTACCTTTGGAGATAACAGCAAAGGTTTATCTGAGGGATATGGCTGTTTGCAAGCTGGGAATGTTATCATTGTAATTTTGTATATTGTGCTAGGTTATTATCAGGAAGCAGTATCTAACATATAGCACCAGTGACGAGACTTGAGAATATTACGACATATCAGGCACCTGCTGCACATTACCCTTGGAATTGTACTCTAGTAAGATGTGTACAAGTGTACTCCTGGTTGGTGAGTTAAAAGAGGAAGTCAGTGCACCACAGTTCATGGACTTTGCAGCTGCAGATCTGTTGGACTATGCAATCTCTTCTTCACAATCTCACTTCAGGTTGGTATGAACTAGTATACTGCTCAAGCAATCGTCAAGGACATGGTATGGCACTCTAACAGAAGTTATAATTTTATATGAACTAGTAGAGTCGTCATATTTATAACTATCTTATCACTAAGCACAATCATATTGTTTTATATGTGCAGTGGTATATTGATTATGCAACATAACAATTAGTATCTAAAGTACTTGACAAGTATCGGTCAATGATATGTTGTTAACATTATGTTGCAGATATTTGTAAGCTTTTGACATGAATGAGAATTACTTAGACTTTACCCTAAGTGATCAATGTTTTATCAAAAACTCATTCATATTGAAAAACAAAATTAAACTTCTTTCTACATTAGTGATTTCTTATTTCATGTAAAATCTTTTAAAATCACTATTGTAAATCATTTTCTCTCTATTACCATATATTCTGTGTTACAGGTTCAGTCTCCAATGACTTTCTTTCATTAACAGTCATGAGGTTGAAAACCCACAACGTCTATCCCAGACTGTAAAGACAAACACAAAAACAGAACCAACCAACACTCTCTTACCACTAAATGTAGTATGAATGAGCGTGAGGGAGATAGTGCCTTAGTGCACCACATAAGGAAGGTTCTGTAGTCAACCCAGTAGCTCTGTCTCCTACATAGATGAGTAGTATTTAAACCGAGACAACTGCTAGCCCCCATACATCTTCTCAAAAAGATGTAATGGCTGAAAAGGCACAAAAACAGTTACTAGATTCATTCTCTCAACAGGGTGCGTCTATTGAATTTTGCCTGTCGGCCAAGGTATCCGATGTAGTGTCACCACTTCAAACATAATCAATTCTTAATGCACAAGGAGAGGTTACACACACAAAGGATGAGTTGACGGAAACAAGAGTTTCGACCATTTTAAGGTCAGATTCGATTGTTCAAGGTTCGTTAGTGGACCAATTGCCTTTACAGGTGTTAGGAGAGGATACTGATCCAAAAGCCATATGTCAGTGGTTAGTGTCTACCTCCCCAGGCTTAAATCCCCTGGATGCATCTGCGGATAGTGGATCTGACATAGGTGCAGATCGGCAACTTGTTGACAATGATTCAGATATAACCTGATGAGTCACAAGGAAGTGTCTTCACAGACATTAGAAGGGAACTTTGATCTTTATGCTAAAATCGTTGGATCATTGTTTACCTTCCCAGAATTTAAATCTGGAACCCTAAAAGGGAAACTAGCAACTTGTAGATTATGACTCAGATTTATCTGACGAGTTTAACAAGGATGGGGATTTGTGAACTCCCATTGCACCACCTGTGACCTCCTTTAAGGATGGCTAAGGTGATTTTCCTTGCAGGTACAGCTGGATTATGGAGCTATGAGAGAAGAGTGATACACTTGTGAGAATGAGTGTAAACACGAGTGGAGAGAAGAGTGAAACACATGTGAGGTACACTAAACAGAATCACACACTCACAGTGAGGTAGAAAGAGAAACTACTTGTTATTTCTTTTCCAACCAAGTGAAATATGAGAACTCCTTCAGACGACGGCATACATTCCTTCTTTAAGGGGGAGATAAAAGCTTAAGAAATACTTTGGAGGATTCCTCAACTAAGGGGGAGAAATAGCAGGGAGGAAGAAAAAGATCCTAAAAATGTACACTACACCACACCATTGTTGTTTCTAACTACGGATCCTATTGTACGGGAGAGGTGGTAAAACGAAGGTGATCTTCTTTAATCAGTTGATTCTCATAGGGGGAGAAGCAAGAGATATGGGCTTCTCAACAGGAAATGTGGTTGTACAAATGAAGATGGAACTACTTGAAGATATGTTCAGTCTAGAGGAACATCTACTTGGAATCTGGAAAATGTTAAATCTCATCCGGAACTTTTCTACTATTTACTTTGCATGTATGTTTATATCTTTTTCTTATTTGTTAGTTGAGTTATCCTCTAGGTATTTGTGTGTCATTGTCTAACAAACAAATAGGGGGAGATTGTAAGTCATATGTCATAGACCTATTTGTATATTCGAGGATTCAACTCAACTCAAATAAGAATGTAATAAGTAAATAGTGGATCTACCGTCAGAGAGATCTCGCAAAGTAATATCTGTCAAAGGATTCAGAGACAATGTTCATCTACAGACTTGAGGAGTTAATTCACTGGAAGAAGTTCAAGAAGTTGATCATGCCTCAGTGATATAAATCAAGATCGTGGATTTAATCAAGTGACAGAGATCTCGTCAGGGTATCAATAAATTACAAGGATTTAATCTGAAGAAAATCAAAGTGTCAAAGTCAAGACATGAAGAAACGTCACGGAAGTTAGTCACTCATGAACCAGACAGTACATCGAGTGTCAGCGTTGAAGTGGTGGAATTGATTCATAATTTTCAGTGATTTTCAGAAGATTTGCAGAAGAATGGTTGCTGCTCAAGACTAGAATTAATTCTCTATTAATTAATTAAGTCATCTAATTTAATTAAGAAAATAAATTATATCTGCGAAGAATAATTTATTTATTAATTGAATTAATTGATTAATTAATTCTGAATTAATTCTAGGAATTTTAGGAATTTTCAGAAGTTTAATTGGATTAAATTCAAGCATTAAATCAGCAAGACAATTGAAAATGAACTAGCATGACAATCAGGATTGTCATACCGATTGTCATGCTAGGCCATTGTCAATTGTCTCACCGAAAGTTACTCTAGGAGGATGATTGTCTTGCTAGTTCATTCTGATTGTCATGCTAGTTCATTCAGATTGTCTTGCTAGTTCATTCAATTGTCTCACCGAAAGTCTTGCCAGCTATAGGATTGTCATGCCAAGTCAATTCTATTCGTTTGTTGATTTAAATAGAAGCAGAGAAGCAGCATATCATTTTATCATCCAACACACAAGTCAAGAACAAAAGAGCAGCCGCCTTGAAATATAAAATCATCTTCTCTGCAGAAATTCAAGATCAATTTCTAGTTTGTTAATGTTAAATCCAAACCACTAGAATTATTTATCTTGTTCTTGTGTAACAATCTAGCGGATCAAAATCCCTAGAACTTAATCTCAAATCGCGTTTAGCATTTGATTCTAATTATTGCAAAAATAGAAAAAGTTCATGTCGAATTTATTCTAGATTTGTGATAATTGATTTGAGATTAATACCTTGTAATCGATACAGTTGTTGTAACACCTTTCAAGTTTAATAATATTTTTTATTTAACTTGAATTTTGTTTCACATTTTTTATTCCGCATTTTATTCGATTATTTGGTAACGTTTGTATTCAACCCCCCTTCTACAAACACATTGGGACCTAACAGTAATCTAATATTTATAACAAACAAGAAAATCAATTAGTGATTTGACAACCAAATTTTAAAACTCATTTGTTTAAAAATCTTTTAGAAATTTTGTTAAGAAAATCTTTTTCAAAATCTTCTATTATAATTTTGAAAATCACACACATGGTCGTCATTACTATATGAGTTGGTTGTTGTTCTTATAATCTATCAATAATGTATTTAATTAAATAAATGACCACATAAGAGTCCATTCACTTCAGTATATCTTCTACCCCTTATTGAATCCATTTCACCTTCATTAGTCGATGAGAACTTCATTTACCGTTGCATTCTATCTTATTCGTAACTCTAACTACAATATCGACATATGGTATTACTTGTGATACTCTCATCATAGTTACAACCAATCGGCGCAATTTAACGTTCTATCCGTAGATAAGGTCGTATCATCTTGTTAACTTTAAGTATACCTAAAAAGGTATATGTATCGTTCATTGCGGTGCCCGTAAAATGGCTGATAATAATAAGAGAATCTCAAAAGAATATCTAGGATCAACTGTGTTGTGGATAAAAAACTAAGGTTATTACTTGCTGTATTTAATATTAAGATTCGGGAGCTCAAGGCCTTTAATGGCTGCTCTCGTGTTTCGTGACTCAATCTGCCTTTACGAGATGCCTACGTATCTCTGTGAATTAGAGAATCAAGCCAAAAAACGTAGTTCTGATTTGTGGGGTGAGGCCCCTTATATAGATGTTGGGAGTCCTTGAATTGGACTTGGTATAGGAGACTTGGTGGGCAAGTCTCATAGTTAGAATGGACTTTGGAGTCCTAGATAGTAGGAAACTGATTCCTTATCCTTTTAGGTCCCCTTGAGGCTAATCTCCAAGGATTTATATCCTTATCGGGACTCTTTTCAACATCTATTTTGTCCCTTATTAATTAATTACGAAATTAATTAATAATCAGGGCTTTTGGGCCTTTTTTATTCCATCAGACCTGATCTGGTCCATCAGGCTTAACCTTTCTGGTCTGAGTATCATATATCTTTTTATTGGGCCTAGCAGCCCACAGCTTGTACAATTAATGCAGTATTTAATAATACAATCATAATTTATTTATCCCTATCATTTGCCCCCCAACTTTTGGGAAACATCGATTAGGTTTCGCAGAAGTTAAGTCTATTCGTTCCTTTACAGGGTTTCATTTTTCCGTAAAGTGTGGAGCGACCTACACATTTACAATGAATTTTCCCTTTTATTCAGGAATTATCTTAATTTCCAGGAATTTTTCCCTTATTTCCGGGATTCTTCCCTTATTTTCTGGATTTTTCCCTAATTTTCTGGGATTTTCCCTAATTTCTGGGATTTTCCCTAATTTTCTGGGATTTTCCCTAATTTTCTGGGATTTTCCCTAATTTTCTGGGATTTTTCCCTATTTTCTGAAAATATTTAAGGAATTTCTGGATTTTTTTCCCTAATTTCTGGGATTTATCCTTTAATTTTTCTGGATTTATTCCTAATTTCTGGGATTTATCCTTTAATTTTCTGGATTTATTCCTTATCTCTGAAAATATTAACATTTTTCAGAAAATATTTAAGGAATTTTCTTATTTTTCTAATTAAATAATCAGAAAAACAGAATTTTTGTTGCTCAATACATCCTAGGCGTTGTTGATCCACGCCTAGGAGACAGTTTCCTAACAACGTCTAGGAAAACTTGCGTCCTGGGCGTTGTTGGAGGCTGATGCTTCCTGGGCGTTGTTGATCCACGCCTAGGAGACGGTTTCCTAACAACGTCTAGGAAACTTGCGTCCTGGGCGTTGTTTAAGACAGATGCTTTCATAGATCCTAGACGTTGTGCACCCACGCCTAGGAGACAGTTTTCTAACAACGTCTAGGAAACTTGCGTCCTGGGCGTTGTTGAAGACAGATGCTTTCATAGATCCTAGACGTTGTGCACCCACGCCTAGGAGATAGTTTTCTAACAACGTCTAGGAAACTTGCGTCCTGGGCGTTGTTGAATACAGATGCTTCCTGGGCGTTGTTGTACCACGCCTAGGAGCCACACTTCTAACAACGGCTAGGGACGATGTATCCTGAGCGTTGTTGAATACAGATGCTTCCTGGGCATTGTTGTACCACGCCTAGGAGCCACACTTCTAACAACGGCTAGGGACGATGTATCCTGAGCGTTGTTGAATACAGATGCTTCCTGGGCGTTAGTGTACCACGCCTAGGAGCCACACTTCTAACAACGGCTAGGGACGACGTATCCTGAGCGTTGTTGAATACAGATGCTTCCTGGGCGTTGTTGTACCACGCCTAGGAGCCACACTTCTAACAACGGCTAGGGACGATGTATCCTGAGCGTTGTTGAGGCTGTTCGAGCCTTGATTCATTCATTGAACTTTGATTTTAAATCTTTTCAAAATTCAAATCTTATGGGCTTCCCGCCTTTTTCTTAGGCCCAGGCCCGTTTGTGCATCTTTGAGCTCCTCTATATAAGAGGTGGAGTGTGAGTTCATTTCTCACACTTCACTTTCACAAAAATTTCTAAATTTCAACT
The DNA here is from genome assembly GCF_009905375.1 of Apium graveolens. NCBI lineage: Eukaryota > Viridiplantae > Streptophyta > Magnoliopsida > Apiales > Apiaceae > Apium > Apium graveolens. The sequence goes on from NC_133653.1 coordinate 156,689,449, forward strand.
CTGCAATTAGTCTCTCAAGAATCGCCACCTCCAAGCGATTTCCGGCTTTCTACTCCGCCGCTTTCTGGGCTTATTTTGAAGATTCCGTTTGAATCTTCATCTTCTTTACTTACTTTCAAGAGCTTCCTGGGTTTTTGTCTTCATCCATGGCGGATTCCGATTCATCTCACTCCCATGTCCCCCAAGCTGTTGCCCGTCCCTCTAGGGCCAGCCGAGGTAAAAAATCTCTTGTACATTCCTCAGTTATTTCTCTTAGGGATCTTTTAACCGAATTTGGGCAAGCCTTTCCTAACATGTTACACTTAGATGCATATAATTATCCTTCTAGATTTGGTCCAGATCAAGTAGGTACCATAGCCCGCCTTTTTGGCATTTCCCACCCTTATAGGGCCGAGGCTCCAGGCCCAAATGATAGGGCCTGCTACCCAAAACCTGGGGCCATTCGGGTCTATAAGGAAACCTTCTATGCTGGTTTTCGCCTACCTCCTCATCCTTTTGTTTTTCGCCTTTTGGCTGAGGCCCGAGTCTGTCCGACCCAACTCACTCCCAACTCTTGGCGTTTTATTCACTGTTATATGGCCCAATCTCGTAAACACGGTTTTGAGCCAAATGTTTATGTCTTTTGTTATTTATTTAAATTTGTAAATGCTTCTGAGGACCAAGGATGGGTCAAAATAGTTCATAGATCCTTGGCTCGTTCCTGCTTTATTTCTGGCACCAATCCCGACTCGTATCCAACATGGAAGAGTGAGTGGTTTTATATATTTCTGGATTCCGAGGAGGGTTGGGACCATTTTTTCAGGCCCAACTTCTCAAAAAGTATAGACGGGTCTTTAAGAGACCTAAAATTGGGGATAGATGAGGATGCGGCCATCAAGGCCATTACTGCTGATAACTTGCACCATTGCGCTCTCATCCTTTCAGAGGGTAATTTGCAAGGTGTAGGTCTAAGTGACCTTGGTCCCGAGGGTATTTCTTTCCCCTTTTTGTTCCATTTCCTCCATTCTCTATTTGTCCTTTTTCTTACGTGCTTGTATTTGCCTGCAGCTAGGGCCGCTTTGGACACGATCTTCAAGAAGCGGGAGGCCCGTGCCGCCAAGGGCTCTGCTGTTGAGAGCCACCGCGACAAGCGGGTTAGGATTGGTGACGGCCCTTCAGTCACGGTTCAGGAGGCCGTCCCTACTTTTTTATCCCAGAGGCCTCCTAGCCTTGATGAAGATAACTCTCCCTTCACCGTCACTTGGGGCCTTCAGAGGAGGGACACGGTGGTAGGGAGTTCCGAGGCTGCCGCCGTTTGGTCTCAGAGTGTGATCATGCCTCGTGACAGGGCTGAGATCGTCGAGTCTTCTGATGACCTACAGATTGAACGTCTGGGTGCTCAGGCCGTGGCTTCTGTAAGCCTCTTCCTTTTTTAACTATTTTTTTTTGTTTATTATTACTTACTGTACTTTGATATGTTCGTGCAGATGAATACCTATCTCCAGGCTGCCCTTCACAATTTGAAGGATGTGAGGACCAGCCTAACTATTGCTGAGAGGGACAGGGATAGGTACCTCAAGGCTTCCGAGGCCAACTTCACTCGTTTTCGTGAGGTAGAGAAGGAGCTGGCGGACGAGAAGGAGAAAGTTCGTAAGCTGTAGATGGATGCTCAAAGGGCCCGAGCTGAGGTGATAGCTGAGTATAAGGCATCTCAGGACTTTCAGGATGTCCTAAATGCTGAGTACGATGCTAACTTCCCGGAGACCTTTTCTAGCTGTTGGGAGCAGATAGTAGAGGAGATTGGGAAGAAGATTCCGGAGGTGACTCTTACTGCCTATCCAGTCCCTGATATTCCTGGGAAAGAGCCTCTTCTTGATGATATCCCTCTTTCTCCTATTCTTGCTTCTTCTGCTGAGGCCGAAGCTGTTTCTCCTCGAGGTGCTGATCATGTTCCAGTTCCTTCTTCTGCTTCCAATGAAGGAAACATCGATGATGACTTCTTCAAGGATCTTTGAGTATTTTGTTTTTCTTGTTTGGCCCATTGTGGCTTTCTATGTATTGACTTAATCGTATTCAGAACTTATTACCCTTCGGGGCTTGTATTCTATATGTTGCTTTTCTTGCCTTTTTCTGTTTTATCTTTACAATCTTAATATGCATTTGAACCTTAAACATCCTTAGATAGAAATAATTTCAAACTCTTTAATATGAAGTCTGGTTTTCCAAAACCTTACATAGCATGGGTTCGACCCTAATCAACAATAACTAGATAATGTAAATTCTACTGGAATATAAAATCCTATGCAAGCAAAGCTTCAAGGTGCTTTTAAACCTACTTGTCAATGACAAGTGAGAATCGTACTTCTCCTATCTTACACATAGTAAACCTTCAGGTTTTGTGCATGCCAGGTCCTCGGGACTTCAAAACCTTCCATAGTTTCCAGCTTGTAGGTTCCTCTACCCTGAACGCTCTTGACTCTGTACGGCCCTTCCCAATTCGGGGCAAGCTTTCCTTTCTGTCCAACACCAGAAGCCTCTATTTTTCTCAAGACTAGATCTCCTTGTTTAAAAAATCTCTCTTTAACCCTTAGGTTGTAATAGAATGAAGCCTTTTTCTGATATTCTACTATCTTTGCATGTGCCTCATCTCGCACTTCATCAATTAGATCCAGGGCTAACCTCTGCCCTTCCTCATTTTCTACAGCATTGAAAGTCTGAATCCTTGGAGAGGAATGCGATATCTCCACGGGAACTACTGCTTCTGCCCCATACGCCAACATGAAGGGAGTTGCTCCTGTCGTAACTCTACAGGTAGTCCTATAGGCCCATAATATGGGAAGTATCTCATCCACCCAATTATTTCTTGACTTCTCGATCCTTTTCTTTAATCCATCCAGGATTATTCTATTTGCTACTTCTGTTTTCCCATTAGCTTGTGGGTGAGCCACAGAGGTGAACCGTAACTCAATTTCATTTTCTTCACAATACTTCTTGAATTCCTCGTTGTTGAATTGTGTTCCATTGTCAGTGACGAGGATACGGGGAATTCCATATCGGCACATAATGTTTTCCCATAGGAATTGTGCAACCTGTTTAGTTGTGATTTTGGCCAAGGGCTTGGCTTCAATCCACTTAGTGAAATAATCAATGGCTACCATCAGAAACTTCCTTTGTGCTGTGGCCATAGGGAAAGGCCCTAGAATATCCATCCCCCACATAGCAAAGGGGATTGGGGAGTTGATAGAGGTCAGCATCTCGGGGGGTAGTCTAACAACTGGTGCGTGCTTCTGACAGCGATCACACTTCTTCACATATTCTTTGGCATCAGCCATCATTTCTGGCCAATAGAAGCCTAAACGAGTTATCTTATGAGCCAAGGCCCTGCCCCCCAAGTGTTGTCCACAAATACCTTCATGCACTTCTTCAAGAGCTAAGCGTGCCTCATCGGGCCTGAGACACCTCAAGTAAGGAACCACGAAAGATCTTTTATATAAGATCTCATCTATCAAAGAGTACCTTAGTGCTCGAACAGTTAACTTCCGTGCCTCAATCGCATCGCTTGGCAACCAACCGGTCTGAATGTGAGCCTTGATGGGATCAATCCATGACGTTCCCAAGCCTACGGGAGCCACAAGCTTAACATCTATGCTTCGTGTCTTCAAAACACGGAAGTACACACTTCCTGAACTTTCTTCAATCTCAGATGAAGCAAACTTTGATAGCGCATCCGCTTTAGCATTTTCTTCCCTTGGAATGTGTTCAACATGGCATTCATTAAATTGGGTCATCACAGCCCTTACTAGGCGAACATACTTAGCCATCGTATCATCCCTTGCCTCAAATTCTCCCTTTACCTGGGATATGATCAACTTCGAGTCTCCACGGACCTTTAAATTTTTGACTCTAAGTGTCCCAGCTAGACCAAGGCCAGCAATCAGGGCTTCATACTCTACCTCATTGTTTGTGGTTGGGAAGTCTAGTTTCATGGCATACTCAATTAAGAATCCATCTGGGCTTTGCAAAACCAACCCTGCTCCACTGGAATTTGTTTTTGATGCTCCATCAAAATAGAGAACCCAATATTCTTTCTCCTTGTCCCCATTGTCGACTCCCTTGTCTTGAGGTATGGTATCTTCCTGCCCCCCGACTTCTTGGTTGGGTATGGTACATTCCACCATGAAGTCATCTAGTGCCTGGGCTTTTATGGCCGTACGTGGCTTATACTTGAGATTGAACTCTCCCAACTCTATTGCCCACTTAATCAGTCTCCCACTTGCCTTGGGACTGTGAATGATATTTCTCAGTGGCTGATTTGTTAGTACTTCAATTTGGTGAGCTTGAAAATAAGGACGCAGCTTTCTTGAAGCCATTACCAAGGCTAAAGCGAATTTCTCAATGGCTGAATAATTCAACTCAGCACCATGCAAAATTTTGCTGACATAGTATACGGGTTTCTGGACTTTCAGTTCCTCCTTAACCAACACGGCGCTCAAGGCGCTCTCCGAAACAGCTAAGTACAAGAATAAAACTTCATTTAGAACTGGCTTGGCCAACAACGGGGCCTGGCCCATATACTTCTTTAACTCTTCAAATGCCTTCTGATTTTCCTCACTCCATACAAAGTCTTTGATGTTCTTTAGTGACTTGAAAAATGACAAGCACTTGTCTCCTGACTTGGAGATGAATCGTCCTAACGCAGCAACCCTTCCTGTGAGCTTCTGAACATCCTTGACAGTTTTGGGGGGTTCCATGTCCAGGATTGCCTTTATTTTATCGGGGTTTGCCTCAATTCCCCTCTTCGAGACCATCAATCCCAAGAATTTTCCAGATCCTACTCCGAAAGCACACTTCGTCGGATTCAACATCATCTTGTGGTACCTCAGGACCTCAAAAGCTTCCCTTAAATGGGCTATATGATCAGTCTTTACCAGACTCTTGACTAACATGTCATCAACATAGACTTCCATAGTCTTACCAATAAGATCCTTAAAAATTCTATTCACCAACCTTTGATAGGTGGCTCCTGCATTCTTGAGACCAAACGCCATAACAAGATAACAATAAACACCAAAGTCAGTGATAAATGATACCTTTGGAATGTCATCCTTATGCATTTTGATCTGGTTGTATCCGCTAAACCCATCCATGAAACTCAGCATCTCATGTCCAGCGGTGGCGTCAATCAAAGTATCAATTCTAGGCAGCGGAAAACAGTCTTTGAGGCATGCATCATTCAAATCGGTGAAGTCTATACACATCCTCCACTTTCCATTAGCCTTCTTCACCATTACAGGGTTTGCTAACCACTCCAGAAATTGAATCTCCTCATTGAAACCAGCCTCTAAGAGCTTTTCCACTTCCTGCTTTATAGCCTCTTGTCTTTCTGGGGCAAAATTTCTTTTCTTTTGTTTCACTGTCTTCCGGCTTGGATCTACATTTAGCTTGTGAGTAATTAACTCCGGGTCTATGCCTGGCATATCAGCTGCTGACCATGCAAACACATCACTATTTTCTTGCAAAAATTTCGCTAACTTCCCTTTAAGGGGCTCCTCTAATGTGGCTCCAATGAAAGTCGTCCTCTCAGGATTCTCGGGGTATAAAGGAACCGAGACCAATTCTTCTGCTGGCCTTCCTCTATTCTCATCATTTTCTCGAACATCCATATCTTCAATAGGAAGAACCTGCCCCCCGACTCCATCTGCCCTCAAAGAGGCCACATAACAGCTTCTAGCCATTTTTTGATCTCCTCTCTCTTCTCCAATCCCGTTTCGGGTGGGAAACTTCATGACTGAATGGTAGGAAGAGGGGACTGCCTTGAAGGCATGTATCCCTGTTCTCCCCATGATAGCATTATAAGTTGAACTAGCCTTTACCACCACGAAATCCAGCATCTGCGTTGCTTGCCTTGGCTCCGTACCTATGGTGGTTGGCAATTTGATTATCCCTTCCACAGGACATTCTACTCCAGCAAATCCATATATCGGCATGTCGGTTGGTGTTAACTGGGAGTCGTTATACCCCATCCTTAGAAAGGTGTCGTGGAGCAAGATATCCACAGAAGCACCATTATCCACAAGGACCCTCTTAACCGGGCTATTACCTATTATTGGTGTTATGACCAGCGGGTCGTCATGGGGAAACTTCACACCCTCTAGGTCGGAATCATCAAAAGCCAATGTTACTTCTGTCCTGGCCCTCTTCGGGGCTTCTCCAACAATATGCATAACCTCTCTAGCATATGCCTTTCTGGAATTTTTGGACAATCCAGCAGCAGTTGGACCTCCAAAGATCGTGTTTATCACAGGCCCTCGAGGTCTCGGCCCTCCATAAATGGTGTTTATAACTGGTCCTCTAGGCTGGGGGTTTCGCCCCTGATCGTCTTGGTCCCTCCTACGATCTTCAAAGTTCTTCCTTCCATTATTATTTCTGTCCCCTCCATCTCCAGTATACTTGTTCAATCTTCCTTTTCGAATCAAAAACTCAATTTCATCTTTCAATTGCCTACACTCATCGGTGTCATGGCCAACATCTTTGTGAAACCTGCAATACTTGCCCTTATCTAGCTTGGCGGGATCAGCCTTCAAGGGCTTAGGCCAGCGAATATCTCTGTCTTTCTCAATCTCCATCAAAATCTGACTTCTGGGAGCATTCAGCTTAGCGTATTCAGTGAACTTTTGCCCAGGTCCTCCCTTCTTGGGGATTGAATCAGGGTTTTGTTCGGTTCTAGGATATTTGTCCTTAGCGATATACTCCAAATCAGTTTTTTGTTTCTTGCCTCCAGTGGGCTCATTACTTACTACGATCTTCCTCATACTCTCTTCAACCTTGATATACTTCCCTGCCCTCTCTTGGAGCTGCAACATGCTCTCAGGGGGTCGTTTGGCCAAAGACATCTTGAAAAACTCATCCCTAGTTCCTTGTTGCAGTGCTATCATGGCTACCTTATCATCAAGGTCTGGGACTTTTAAAGCCTCCTTTGTGAAATGATTCAGGTAATCTCTTAAGGATTCCTTAGCTCCCTGCACAAGACTCATAAGAGATGCTGAACTTTTCTCATGGACTCTTCCACTGATGAATTGCTTAATAAAAGCCTGACTTAATTCTCTGAATGATCCAATAGAATTTGGGGGTAGGCGACTGTACCATCTTTGAGCCATACCCGACAGGGTTTGAGGGAAGGCCCGACATTTTATAGCATCATTCACGGGTTGCAGCAGCAGTGCATTAGAGAATGTCCTAACATGATTAGCGGGGTCTCCCGTGCCATCATAGGCTTTGATAGTGGGCATCTTGAATTTCCTTGAGATATGGGCATTCATTATCTCTTCTGTGAAGGGTGGAGTTGGATCATCAGGATCTCCAAGGGGAAGGAGATTGCTTGGATCAGTTCTTGGGACAGCAGCCCTTCTTCTTACCGGACCATCCAGGTCTATGACATGAGGAGGATTTCTCCCCCTAGGAGGTATGTGGGGTCTGGTGGCTTGGTGAGCCTCCAAATCACGCCTCAGCCTTTGGATTTCAGCCTCATGAGCCCTGATCTTTTCCTGCACTTCTTGGGGATTCGCCCCTGGGGTGCTTTGGGGGCGTTGCCTTCCATCGGACATTGGCTCTTTTCCAGGACGCCTCCTTCTCGGGGCCACTTCATCATCCGAAGATTCGGAGTCTCTCTCAGTGTATGGACCAGAAAATTCCCGATTCTCAGGGATAGGATCCAAACCTCGTATATAGGGGGGCGACCGCCCTCGTGCTTCGCTTCGCCCAGCATATCCACTTCCTCCAACCTCAGGGTGAAGGGGCATCCCATAAGGGGGGTTAGTAGTAACAATAGTTGAATATTCATACCCGACGGGTCGAGAATTCACAGGTATATGTATTTGTTGAACTTGAGGATTCGTACCTTGAATAGTCGGGGGAGTTGTCCCTTGTAGCTGAGGATGAGTTGCCCCTGTCTGGGCTTCCCCCTGAGTAGATGCATAAGTTGAATGGGGGGGAACCTCCACGGTTGATGAAATCACCTGGGTTGCCTCCAATGGTGTTCCTTCCTCTAGAGCTCCAATTGTTCTCCGTGTTCTCGCCATGGTTGTTGTTGTTTCCCACAGACGGCGCCAAATGTTGTGGATAAAAAACTAAGGTTATTACTTGCTGTATTTAATATTAAGATTCGGGAGCTCAAGGCCTTTAATAGCTGCTCTCGTGTTTCGTGACTCAATCTGCCTTTACGAGATGCCTACGTATCTCTGTGAATTAGAGAATCAAGCCAAAAAACTTAGTTCTGATTTGTGGGGTGAGGCCCCTTATATAGATGTTGGGAGTCCTTGAATTGGACTTGGTATAGGAGACTTGGTGGGCAAGTCTCATAGTTAGAATGGACTTTGGAGTCCTAGATAGTAGGAAACTTATTCCTTATCCTTTTAGGTCCCCTTGAGACTAATCTCCAAGGATTTATATCCTTATCGGGACTCTTTTCAACATCTGTTTTGTCCCTTATTAATTAATTACGAAATTAATTAATAATCAGGGCTTTTGGGCCTTTTTTATTCCATCAGGCCTGATCTGGTCCATCAGGCTTAACCTTTCTGGTCTGAGTATCATATATCTTTTTATTGGGCCTAGCAGCCCACAGCTTGTACAATTAATGCAGTATTTAATAATACAATCATAATTTATTTATCCCTATCAAACTGTTAAGAGTGCCTCTAAAACTTGCAGCTCTAACTCTCCACTTGACTTGGCTAAAAATTGATAGTTAAGGATTTTTGTGATTATTTTTTTATACAAGATTCTCAAAAGAATCAATCTCAACCTCATTTAAAACCATATGAAGGTCAGGGTAGTTCACCCAATATCTGTCGAGCCATCGACTCCTCATAATTATAGGATCTGGGTACTCTGTATATCTATAGCGTGAATATATTTGCCTCACACTAATCTCAGCAATATCTTATTTAATAATCAATATCGTATCAGATGATCTTAACTCAAACTCAACATGAGTTTACTTAAGGTCTCCCCTATCTTATATAACCTGCCAATTTTATCTTAATTTCTATCTATTCTTATTTCAGGGACCAATAACCTGTGGCTCTGATACCAACTTGTAACATCCCCAAATCCAGGGTCAGGATTGGGTGTCACCAAACAACTTTAAACAATATAAACCTGTATATTAAAATAAATATACAAATAACCCCTTAATTCCGAATCGAAAGCATGTTCTGGTATGAAATAAACATCTAAATTTATTATAACAACTAACTCAAATATTATTACCTCTTTACCATCTTCCTTGTATTATTTATTCTGACATATCCAACTTCCTGCAGCTAGGATCTTTCCTATTTTGCTGACTATTATGAGCTATTCACTTTTATCCTCATGTGATACTTAAAGAAATAAGAATTCACAAAGCAAGAGTGAGCCAAAAATTCCCAATAAGTATCATAATTGGTTTCCAAGTATCATTATCAAAAGAAACTCCTGAAACAATCTTTAAATGATTTTATAAACATCTTTATTTATTTGAAACAGTTGAAAAAATAAACCATCGACCTTTATTAGCCTTTAATCATAATCATATTTCTCTAAAAAGGAACAACGAAAAATTCTCTGATTTATCTCCTGAATTAATTATTTGTTCGGTTTTGTAATCAGGAAACTTCCAAAGAAGGAATTCTGTTAATGGCGATCAACAATAAATTAGACTGGACACTGGAATCAACACAGTAATATAACCTGCTGATCAGTAAGAATATAGTACGGACCTATGCCCAACCGCATAGACCCACATCATATCGGGTACCCAGGCCCATTCTAACCTTAATAAACAAAGGCCCGGTCCATCCCCGACCCGTAGGGTCCAGTCGATCCCTGGCCCTTATCATGACCATCCAGTTCGTAGAGTATTTTGGTGCTAAACCATTTTGATTAAAACATCATAATTCTGGGTTCGCAAATAACCTGGAATAATAGGTATTTACTCAAGAGATCAATCAATAATATTGAAGGAACAATAATAAATTATACTTGCATAATTAAGATTCATTACAGCGAAATATAAAATATTTAACTATTCTGAATTTACAATAGGGAAGAAATACTTGCTTCAATTGATTCGCTTTCTAACTTTCAATCATCATTCTTTTTTCACCTCTATTCTGTATCCATACGCTCATTTATTACCAATAGTTAAGCTTTACTTTTACTATCATTGTCTTGCTTTGAATGCCTCAAACTATGTGTATATATCATAGAAAATACTATTTCAATTAATCAACAATCTATAATTATCTATCATACGTATATCCTTATCGTCTACCCATCCGATAATAATAGATAAGAACCACCTTTAATCATATAAAGTTTAATAGACACGTGGACTCACGATTTATATAATGAAAGGATATCTTCGATATATTATTTATTTTGGTATTCGTACGATTAAACATAAAATTTAAATACACGTAGATCCTCTACATTAGGACATGATTTTAATTGATCCAAATCAAGTCAAAATAAGTCAAACTAGCAAAATTATTTTCAAGTATATTCATATAAAAGAGATATTCTATTATTTTAAAATATCAAAATAATATCTTTATGGAATATATCTCTAAGGTAATATGATCAAAGAATAAATATCAAGACATGATATGTCTTAGATCTCAGTTGCAACATTAATAAGGCAACAAGCTCGAAAAAGGATATATCAGATATATTCCTTAGAAGACTCGTGCTATATCAAAAATATTTTACTCTTCGCTCCAAAATATATTTTTACATCCATCAAAAGAGTTTTTATCCAAAGTTTATTAATATTCATGATTTAAATATTAATATTCATTTTTATAACCCAATTCATATATATGTGAAGTAATTTTCTCTCGTTTCGTAAAATCAGCATTTCTCAGAGAAAATTATTTAAAAATACTCTAAAATATTTCCTACCATCCAAATATATTTTATAGATTAGGAAATATATTTTAAGTATTTATTCAAGTCAAAACTTTGGTCTAAAGATCCATATATTTAAATTCAAGACCAATGGTATTTTTACTCGGAAGAAAAGGCTGACAGAATAGTTTATATTTTAAATAAAATACTTCCACTCACTAGAATGACTTAAAATTTGGTCTGGATCATTTAAATGGTATTTTCTATGCATGGTAAAAATTTCGTAACATTTCGATAATTTTTGTTCGGGCACAAATTTCAAGGCAGTTGGTCCCATAGTTGACCACGTTTGACCTAGTTACCATTGATCAAAGTTGACCAAAACTTGTAGGACATCATTTTATAATATTTAGGTAATTATCATTTTTTATGATATTTATTTAAGAGTTTTTAGGGTGGTCATAATTAATGGTGCTTAATGCTTAATTAAAATGATTAAACAATAATTAAAAGAAAAGGAAAATATATATTTAATTAAATATATCAGCTGAGTTTTGAATCCCATAAAGTTGTTTGTCTTATATGGCTATGTCAAAGAAACACAACCTACTTGCCAAGTCATCAATTTATATGACATACAACATCCACCATCCATTTTCCTCAAAACTCCACCATTCAATCCACCTAACTTTTCCTATAAATAAACCCCCACCCCAACCCATTTCAACCAAGCTAAAGAGCCACAAAGTTTCTGGAAATTTTTCAAGAAGTGCTTCTCTTCATCTCTTTTAAATTCTATACACACACTTCTTCTCAGAAACCTTCTCTCTCTTAAATATATATACATATATATAAGGTTTTTGAAACCCAATCTTAGCTTCACCCAACAAGGCTTGTTCCCACCAAGTGAGCTCATCCACTACCACTCTCCGGCCTCCCGAAGGGCTGCCCAAGTTTGACCATAGTGCTAAAATCCGGCCGAACCTCCAGCAAACTTTTCCGACCGTTTTCCAAAAGTGGTAATTTTTAGCTTCTTCTTTGAGTTTTTTTATTTAAGCTTTGTACTTAATTTCTCTACTTCATCTTAAGCTCTAATACTAGATCTCCTATAAAGAAGGTTCTCTAAGAAAAGTGAACAAAAATTCTAACTCGGAATTCGAATAAAGTACTTGATCTTCAAAAGGAAGCTTTAAAAGAAGATGATCTATAAAATACAAGTACTTAAATCTCTATAACTCCTCACGAGTGAGATTTCATAAATCTCTATAACTCCTCACGAGTGAGATTTCATATTAGACAAACCTCACGTGTTGGCCAATTACTTGCACTTTATTTATTTCGATCTTGGCCAATATATTTCATGAATATAGAAATAATTATGAAAGGTATAGTATAATCCTCACTAACATCTTTAGTTTTTCGTGGGATTGTAATTCGATCAATAGTAAGTTTCGTAATTTTGTCAAATATCAAAGACATATTTAATCACACGAGTTGGCCAATTACTTGCACTTTATTTATTTGGATCTTGGCCAACGCATAGTTCGTGTACATAATATCATTACAAAAAGTATCGTATAATCCCCATTAACATCTTTAGTGTTCCATGGGATTATAAATCGATAAATAGTAAACTTCATAATCATTCGTCTAAACTTCAAAGGTGGATTTAATCACACGAGTTGGCCAATTACTTTCACTTCATTTATTTGTATCTTGGCCAACGCATAGTTCGTGTATATAGTATCATTAAGAAAAGTATCGTATAATCCTCATTAACATCTTTAGTGTTCCGTGGGATTATAAATCGATAAATAGTAAGCTTTGTAATCATCCACCTAAACTTCAAAAGCACAAATCCAAAGCCAATTACTTGCACTTCTTTTATCTCGATCTTGGCTTATACAGAACCTATAAATTATGCACGAAGTTAAAAGTATACTTTGGCTCTACAATTGTCAAAATATAAGTATACTAAAATCCTTAAGCCTACGAGCTTAAAAAGGATAAGTTACAATTCTGAGATTGTAACTAAAGTATTCTTCGATTTATAAATACATATTCAAAAGAAGAAGAATACTAAAGAAGTCATAAGCTATATTGCTTATATATATAAAAGACTACTTATATTACTCCGATAAACATATATTCTATAAAGACGAAGTAATCGAAAGTATACTTGACATATTATTATATATCTCAAGTCAAGTATACATAGTTGATATTTAATATTCGTATTTGAATATTATATTATCTTGTGGGCTAGTTCAACCCATCTTTTCTCTATACTTGTTATTTTGTGGATTATCTTATTAGTTTTGTAGTGAGGTGAAGTGACGTGAGGTAATTCTCATTCTAAGACCCAAGTCCTATACGTACTAGCAGGGAGTTAGTAGTATTTGCACCGTAAAGAAGAGGAAAGACCTAAGACCGGATCACTAAGTGAAAGAGATATGTCCTAAGTCCAATCATGTATGAGGATTTAGGAATGACTTTTATGTAATCTGTTTTGATTTTATTGATATTAATAAAAGACTTGTTTTGTTTTTATTGCGGGCTCTATCTATTTAAATGTTTAAATAAGATATACCACAGTTTAGAGTAAATCTTTTTATGGATTGTGATGAGATCATAATAATGAGACCTAAAAGATGATAACTCTAAACTTAAATAGTTCCTGGTCGTAGGACTACTAACTGGTAATTAATAATCCGCAAAGATCGGTACATACTATGCTTGCTTCATTATGAAGGATGTCTGTTCTCATAGACATTTGTGTGGTGACACTATAGCTAGTATGTAGGTGCTTATTATAGAATAAGTTCACTGAACATGACTCACACAGATGAACAACTGATGGAGTTCACTCACGTGTCAGCAGTTGTTCACATAGTGATAGTTGTACAAGTATCCTTAGACTTGAGGTCATCATAGTCATCTTGTGTACACCGAACTATGCTTTGGTTTAGTTCTTAGTCTCAAGGGACAATTATAAGGGCTCTACTAGGTATAGGAATTTGTACACGAAGATAGTGTATGATCAATAAAGGATCTACCCCTTCCAGTGTAGGAAAAGAATATTCAATGCTGATCCACTTATGTTAGTTCAGGAATCTCTGGCCAGAGTTAATGAAATTAGAAAGGAGTTTCTAATTTACATTAAATAGAACTAAGCATAGTGAATGGGAAAGCAAGTGATTAAATAAGATAGGCTTGACACAAGTTCCATGCCTTGTATTTAATCGTGACATTGCAGGGTAGAAGGAATTAATTGTACGGTAACTACTCACTGAATGAGTTCTTGGTATTCTAAGCAGTGAATTCGTATTATCCGGATAGTCGCGATATGCTGAGAATATCCCTCACGATGTAGAATAAATATGATTAATTAATCATATTTAATAAATTAGAGAATTTATATAAATAATGATAAAATAGTTTTATTATTATTTATTTCTACTACCGGCTTAATATTGAACCTACAAGGTCACACCATAAAAGAGAATGATTTAATGGTGGAGAAATTAATTAATAATGGCTGATAATTATTTATTTATGAAATAAAAAATTAATTGGAAAATTTAATAATTGATTAATTGAAATTTAATTGATTATAAATTAATTAAGAAAAAGTTCTTAATATTATTAATTAAGAATTTAATTTTTGGCAATTAAATCAAGTGAGAGAATTATTTCTAAAGTGTTTAGAAAAAGGATTAATAATTAAAAGGTGTTTTAATTATTAGTGATAATAATAAAGGGTTAATAATAATAATATTTTATGGGAAAATTTTCAGCTGAAAATTTTGCCTATAAAAATACTATTATAGACCCTATTTTTGCCTCAACCAAAAAGATTTACAAAACCCTAATTCTCTCCATCTCCTCCTCCTTCATTATATCGTTTTCTTGGTGGATACCGGTGGAGTGCTTCACACTTGAGGAGCAGCTGCTAAGGATCTCCGTTCATCATTTTTGGATCGCCATTAAAGACCTCCATCTTTCCATTAACGTAAAGCTTCTTAAGGTAAATATACTGAACTACGAATTAAATATTATTTTTCGCATGGATCCTGCGGAGGGTTTCGTTTCTTTTTTAAGATTTAAATTTACGTTTTCGTTGTGTTTATGTGCTAAAAACCCTTCAATGGCATCAGAGCTACTTGCGAAAAGTTTTTAATTCATTTATGTGTTTAACTGTTTTCGATATATGAGCATGTACGTGATTCGCCATGATTTGATGTTGATATAATATGCTTATATATGTATGGTTTTTAATATATGATATTCATGTGAGTTGTATAATCATAAGATGATTATGTAATCTGTATATATACTGATATATACATGATTTATGTTTGTTTAAATTATGAGAATCATATTAAATACAGATTCTGAATTGGCTGCTGCAGATTTGCTGAAATCTGGGTCTGGTGTCCGATTTACGCAAACGAATACCCTATTCCATAGGTAAACAAGCGTCTGAACAAAATTGATAGATAAAGCTATCAACGACTCGTCTGTAAGGCGTTTGACGTCGTTTACTGCCCGTAAACAGTGATTCTTGTTTTTCTGATTTGATTCTGATTTTTCTGATTTTTGTCATATTTTCTTTTTATGATTAGATCATGGATAATATGATATGTTAAGATCATATTATGTGTTTTAACATGCTTTTATGTGTTGTATGAGCATGGTGGATGGTTATGGCCTTTCGACCTTAGTGTAATGGTTTTGGTTTTGGTTTTTAAATACGACTTGCATGTCTTCAATCTTTGTAATCATAAATCTCGAATGTAACTCGAGTTATTCTTGTAAGTTCATTAGATTAGTTTTACTTCAATCATGTAATGTAATTGAAGACTCAAGAAGGCTATCCAATGGAGGTGATACAAAGAAGAAGACGAGGCATACAAGAAGTCTAAACAAAGAAGAAGACTTATGTAATAAGTAGTTGTATTTATTTCAATCACCATATTAGATTGACCTTGATCTTTATCATGAGCTTGATAAAGATCACATAGGATAGGGCCATAACCAAACACATTTACTTTATTGCACTTTATATTTACTTGTTTATTTAATTTTATATATGAGATATATGCCTATATTTACCATGCGATGATAGATTTAGGTGAACTTAAATCAATATAAGGCGTGTTTTAGAAAATCTAGAATAGGAATCGTTTCTTGCCTTAACAATAAATATTATGAATACGATCATGAGATTCTTGTGTTTATGAAACACGTAATTGAATATGAATTTTCAATATTGAGAGAAAGGATGATTCTGTCAACAACAGATTTTTATCTGTAAGAAAGGGTTATTAAGTGACGCCTCTTGACAATGCTCCACCCGATCTGGGAATCATCTGATTATTGATTATTGATTTGAAATATTTAATTTAAAAGGAAGAATCTCTTTATAATATGATTATGATTGTAACATAATATAATCCCTCTAAAATTAAATAATATCAAGTAGTAATTGGCCAATGACACAACGGGCTTGTGTCGGTCATAGCCTTCCAACATGGTAGAAAGTGGTTCTTATTTTTAAATCATTGTCGTTTCGTGCTACAGCCGAGGGCTTTGATTTCGAAATAAGAAATACTTGTCTATTAAATAGAGGTGTGTACATTGAATTAGAATCTAAAGGTCGGTACGTGCTACAGCCGTGGGCCGTTGGAGACTGATTCAATTGTACGAAATGTTGGGTTAGACTTGACTTAGAATATTGAGTTTGTCGTGCCACAGCCATGACTCAATTATTCAAAAGGCTAAACTTATATTAGGGAATAACATAATATGTAATTGACAAGATTTGTCTGCCTATTGAACATCATATGCGTTTTGTGCCACAGCCGAGGTTGTGTGATGGAATGTAGGATCCCTATTCCCACTAGTATTATGAATGCTTAATTTACACTTAAGGGGTTGAAAAAATTAGATAAACTAGTGGGAGACACTTATGAATAAAGACCCAATTCATATAGTGTTTTGAAATGAAATTGAATATTTTCTAAGTGTTGTTATGTGTTTATCATTTACAGATTTACTATATTCGTCATGTCTTCTGCACTATCACTTCGGAGCATACTAGATGCTCATAAGTTAACTGGTCCTAATTTAGCTGTTTGTTTTCACTGTAACAAGTTGGGGCACTGGAAGAGGAACTGTAAGGTTTACCTTGCAGAATTGAAGAAGAAGAAGGGTAGTAAAACTACCGCTTCTGATTCAGGCATGTTCATGATCGAAGTTAATATGTCACTAGGTCAAATTTCTACTTGGGTATTAGATACCGCCTGTGGTTCTCATATTTGCAATTCGTTGCAAGGACTAAAGGGAAGTAGGACTCTTGAAAAAGATGAGGTGATTCTACGTATGGGCAATGTAGCAAGGGTTGCGGCATATCTGTAGGATCATTTAGTTTACATATGCCTACGGGCAAGACTATTATTTTGAATAATTGTTATTACGTTCCCTCTATTGTGAGGAATATTGTTTCTATTCCTATGTTGGATGTGGATGGTTTTTCATTTATTATTAAGAATAATGAATGTTCTATCCTTAGAGATAATGTTCTTTTTTGGACGTGGCATTTTAAATAATGGTCTGTATGTATGTGACGTAGAGCATGATTTACTTCAGATTGAACAAACTAATAAAAGAAAACGAGATGATGAAAATCTGACCTATTTATGGCACTGTAGGCTAGGTCATATTAGTGAAAATAGACTGCGGACATTGCATAAGAAAGGGTTACTTGACCCCTTTGATTTTGAATCATATCCTACATGCGAGTCTTGTCTATTGGGTAAAATGACCAAATCTCCATTTAGTGGATATGGAGAGAGGGTTGCAGATTTGCTAGGATTGGTACACACAGATGTATGTGGACCAATGTCTACGCAAGCCATGGGTGGATTTTCGTACTTCATTACTTTAATAGATGATAGATCTAGATTCGGATATGTGTATTTGATGAAACACAAGTCTGAAGCCTTTGAAAAGTTCAAAGAATATAAACATGAAGTGGAGAAACAAGCCAAACACAGTATTATAACTCTTCGATCAGATCGAGGTGGTGAATACTTGAATGGAGAGTTTCTAGATTATCTCAAAGAAAATGGTATAGTCTCCTAGTGGACTCCTCCATATACTCCACAGTTAAATGGGGTATCTCAAAGGAGAAATCGAACTTTGTTAGACATGGTTCGGTCCATGATGAGCTATGCGAATCTTCCAGTATTCCTATGCGATTATGCATTGGAAACCTCAGCATATTTACTGAATAAGGTGCCTTCCAAATCTGTTCCTCAAACACCATGTGAGATATGGAAAGAAAGGAAACCGAGTCTTAAACACGTTAAGATTTGGGGATGTCTAACTTATGTCAAGGAAGTTGACCCAGATAAGCTGGAATCTCGATCCGTAAAATGTAATTTTGTGGGATATCCTAAAGAGACTTTGGGGTATTACTTTTACACCGATCATCGGGTGTTTCTCTCCAGACATGCTACCTTCTTGGAAAAGGAGTTTATCCTTGAAGGAAATAGTGGGAGCAAAATTGAACTTGATGAAGTTCAAGAAGCACAAATGATAAGTGGCATTTTATATCACTTAGAACGTCTTAAAATGGCTTAAATTGGTGTCTTGAAATCAAGTATTTTGTGTATTTGATGCGTTTTTCTAGTGTTTATGCATTTCAGGGTATTAGTTGCATTTCGGAGGAGGAATCATCAAGAATAAGCCTTGGCATGTGTTCACCATTGCGAGAGGAAAAGAACGGGCAGATTATGGCGAAGAAACGGAGCAAACCTGGAAATTTTCCAGTAGGGTGCTGCGCGCCCGCGCAGCTATGCTGAGCGGCCGCGTAGCAGCCTTGCGCGCCCGCGCAGAAATGCTGAGCGGCCGTGCAGGGTCGGGGAAAATAATATATTATTTTAGACTTCTACTTCTGTTTGGCTTCCAACTTCTATGTAATCTGAGTTTTATGGGACTATTATATAAGTAGATTTGAGACGTTTTTCACAAGGTATTAAGAAGGGATTATGTTTTAGATTGTGTTTTGCAAGAAGCGAAGGAGATAAGGAAGAAGACCGATTTAGCACACAGCAACGAAGAGGAAGCATATATTCTTGTGATTCTTGTTTCGTTATAACATTGGATGCTAGTTTTCTTGCTTTGACTTATTTACTCTTGTGACGTACTCTGTTTTAATATAATTAGTTTAGTTGTTATTTTCTTGTGTTCGTTTATCATGATTTCATATGAACCCATGATGGCGATAAGTTCTATTATGGGCTAATCGTGATCATGGGTTTGCAATGGATTTATTATGGAATTCTTTAGTTAATTGTTTAATACTTTAGTGTGTGATGATTGCATGATATCTAGTATAGGTTGTGCATATTCGTCTTATGTGCGTCGCGAACATATAAGATAGGGTGTTAATCTCTTGTGAAGCGACAGTGGATCTTGAGGTTTAGAACTTGCCATGCTAGCATAGGTTCATGTACGTTGTGCATGATTAGTGGGTAACTCTAACAGTTTTATTTGCCCTATGTAATCAAAAGGAGTAACTTGTGCTTAAA